>NC_091174.1:35140313-35162813 GCF_040958095.1 Procambarus clarkii | reverse complement strand
TCATCAACAGGTACTTTAGTGAATAAAGCAGTCACGTCAAAACTTACTAGTTTAAAATCAAAATTCAAATTTAGTGTGGATAGCTTATCAATTAAGTCAACATTGTTAGTTAAGTGCGAGGTAGAAATAGTACCAACGATAGGGGACAAAATTTTAACCAACCACTTAGAAAGTTTATAAACCGTGTGGATAGCTTAATTGATAAGCTATCCACACTAAATTTGAATTTTGATTTTAAACTAGTAAGTTTTGACGTGACTGCTTTATTCACTAAAGTACCTGTTGATGATTTGTTAGAATACCTACGTGAGGAACTGCCTAAATATAATTTGAGCTTGCAGACCAATAATGTGCTGGAACTTATCAAATTATGTATAAAAGACAATTATTTCAGTTTCAATGGAAAATTTTTCAAACAAACATTTGGAATGGCAATGGGCTATCTCCTTTCCTCAGTTTTGAGCAATTTGTATATGGAGTTCTTCGAAACAAAGATCTTATCCAGGATTATCCCCTCAAATGTAGTCTGGTTTAGGTATGTCGACGATATTTTGTGCTTATTGCCGAGTGACCAAGACCAAATTGTTTTTCTTAATGAACTTAATTCTTTGGTACCTTCAATAAAATTCACATGCGAAAATGAGGAGAATGATACTCTTCCGTTTTTGGACATTATGATTCATAGAGTCAATAGAAGGTTCAAATTTAATGTGCATAGAAAACCAACCAACGTGGGGTCGTTTGTTCATTATTATTCGAATCATCATAGTAAAGTTAAACAGGCAGTATTTTCCGGAATGTTTCTTCGAGCTTTGAGGGTATGCAGCCCTCAGTTTTTTGATGAAGAGATACCTAAAATATATGAAATTTGGAAGAGTTTACAGTACCCTAAGATGTTTTTGGATTGTTCGTTTGGGAAAGCTAAACGTACGTTTTATAATAATGTCTCCAAAGCGAAACCAGAAAATAGAAACTCATTGGTGGTATCGTATGCGATGGGATTTGAGAAACTTTCCCCAGTTTTTAAGAACCTTAATATCAATTTTGTGTTCAGTAATAATACGATCAAGTCTAATTTAATAAAAAAAAACTCCCCTGGTACAGCAGGTTGTGTGTATTCGATTCCCTGCAATGATTGTGAGTCTGTGTTCCTTGGACAAACAGGAAAATCCTTACAATTACGTATGTCCCAACATGCTTATAGTATAAGAACTGCCCAAACGTCTAATGCTTTGTACCTACATACAAGTTTGTGTGATCACATTATTAATTGGGATGGGGCGAAAAGCATTGCCAATTGCAATGGCTTTGTGGAACGGAATTTAATTGAGTCTGCGCTAATTAGTCAATGACCAAATCTTCTCAATGTTAGTACTGGTATGTACAAACTTGACCCAGTTTTAAGTTATAATATTACACAACAGTTTAAGAAAAAACTCTGAAAGAGAGACTTACAATGTCTCATTACAATTTTATATTCATTTATTGTGAGTTCATGAGGCTTTTCTTTAACCTTTCATTCTTATTCTCTGACCGCTTAATCCTCTTTGACCTTTCCTGTATCTGGTAATCCTTTCCCTAGAGATGGGTTGGTCAGGTTCCAGGTGTTGGCCTGCATCCTCTCTCTCTTTCTCTAGTCAGTCTGGTGTTGACAAAGGCTTTAACAGGCTGAAACGTTCACCTCTCTTTCCAATTTCTTTGTGGTGTATAAATATGTATAAATATATATATATATATATATATATATATATATATATATATATATGTGCGAACAAGCCTGAATGGTCCCCAGGACATATGCAACTGAAAACTCACACCCCAGAAGTGACTCGAACCCATACTCCCAGAAGCAACGCATCTGGTATGTACAAGACGCCTTAATCCACTTGACCATCACGACCGGACAAAATGAGGTGATAGCCGAGGCTATTTGAACCACCCCACCGCCGGCACTCGGATAGTTATCTTGGGCATAGCATTTTACCAAATCACCTCATTCTTTGGGGCAACACGTGAGGAACACAAATGCGAACAAGCCTGAATGGTCCCCAGGACATATGCAACTGAAAACTCACACCCCAGAAGTGACTCGAACCCATACTCCCAGAAGCAACGCATCTGGTATGTACAAGACGCCTTAATCCACTTGACCATCACGACCGGACAAAATGAGGTGATAGCCGAGGCTATTTGAACCACCCCACCGCCGGCACTCGGATAGTTATCTTGGGCATAGCATTTTACCAAATCACCTCATTCTTTGGGGCAACACGTGAGGAACACAAATGCGAACAAGCCTGAATGGTCCCCAGGACATATGCAACTGAAAACTCACACCCCAGAAGTGACTCGAACCCATACTCCCAGAAGCAACGCATCTGGTATGTACAAGACGCCTTAATCCACTTGACCATCACGACCGGACAAAATGAGGTGATAGCCGAGGCTATTTGAACCACCCCACCGCCGGCACTCGGATAGTTATCTTGGGCATAGCATTTTACCAAATCACCTCATTCTTTGGGGCAACACGTGAGGAACACAAATGCGAACAAGCCTGAATGGTCCCCAGGACATATGCAACAAAGAATGAGGTGATTTGGTAAAATGCTATGCCCAAGATAACTATCCGAGTGCCGGCGGTGGGGTGGTTCAAATAGCCTCGGCTATCACCTCATTTTGTCCGGTCGTGATGGTCAAGTGGATTAAGGCGTCTTGTACATACCAGATGCGTTGCTTCTGGGAGTATGGGTTCGAGTCACTTCTGGGGTGTGAGTTTTCAGTTGCATATGTCCTGGGGACCATTCAGGCTTGTTCGCATTTGTGTTCCTCACGTGTTGCCCCAAAGAATGAGGTGATTTGGTAAAATGCTATGCCCAAGATAACTATCCGAGTGCCGGCGGTGGGGTGGTTCAAATAGCCTCGGCTATCACCTCATTTTGTCCGGTCGTGATGGTCAAGTGGATTAAGGCGTCTTGTACATACCAGATGCGTTGCTTCTGGGAGTATGGGTTCGAGTCACTTCTGGGGTGTGAGTTTTCAGTTGCATATGTCCTGGGGACCATTCAGGCTTGTTCGCATTTGTGTTCCTCACGTGTTGCCCCAAAGAACGAGGTGATTTGGTAAAATGCTATGCCCAAGATAACTATCCGAGTGCCGGCGGTGGGGTGGTTCAAATAGCCTCGGCTATCACCTCATTTTGTCCGGTCGTGATGGTCAAGTGGATTAAGGCGTCTTGTACATACCAGATGCGTTGCTTCTGGGAGTATGGGTTCGAGTCACTTCTGGGGTGTGAGTTTTCAGTTGCATATGTCCTGGGGACCATTCAGGCTTGTTCGCATTTGTGTTCCTCACGTGTTGCCCCAAAGAATGAGGTGATTTGGTAAAATGCTATGCCCAAGATAACTATCCGAGTGCCGGCGGTGGGGTGGTTCAAATAGCCTCGGCTATCACCTCATTTTGTCCGGTCGTGATGGTCAAGTGGATTAAGGCGTCTTGTACATACCAGATGCGTTGCTTCTGGGAGTATGGGTTCGAGTCACTTCTGGGGTGTGAGTTTTCAGTTAGATATATATATATGTATATATATATATATATATATATATATATATATATATATATATATATATATATATATATATATATATATATATATATTATTAAATATGACCGAAAAAGTAAGATTAATAATTCTAACACGAATTTTCTCAATCTTTCGTACATTACGCTTCACTGTTGGAGGTAAATCAAAAATCAATTCTCCAAAATTCATTTTTATTTCTAGTCTGACGCGACACGGGCGCGTTTCGTAAAACTTATTACATTTTCAAAGACTTTAGTTCACAAATACACAACTGATTAGAACTTACGTATCTCCAATTTTATATCTACATTTGAGTGAGGTGGGAGGGGTGATGTGGCATTAACACAAGACAGAACAAGAGGGGATATTAATAGGGTATTAAAAGTATCAACACAAGACAGAACACAAACAATGGGTATTGAATAGAAGTGTTTGTAGAAAGCCTATTGGTCCATATTTCTTGATGCTTCTATATTGGAGCGGAGTCTTGAGGTGGGTAGAATATAGTTGTGCAATAATTGGCTGTTGATTGCTGGTGTTGACTTCTTGATGTGTAGTGCCTCGCAAACGTCAAGCCGCCTGCTATCGCTGTATCTATCGATGATTTCTGTGTTGTTTGCTAAGATTTCTCTGGTGATGGTTTGTTTGTGGGAAGAGATTATATGTTCCTTAATGGAGCCCTGTTGCTTATGCATCGTTAAACGTCCGGAAAGAGATGTTGTTGTCTTGCTTATATACTGATTTTTTTGAGGCTTACAATCCCCAAGAGGGCATTTGAAGGCATAGACGACGTTGGTCTCTTTTAAAGCGTTCTGCTTTGTGTCTGGAGAGTTTCTCATGAGTAGGCTGGCCGTTTTCCTGGTTTTATAGTAAATCGTCAGTTGTATCTTCAGATTTTTGTCTGTAGGGATAACGTTTCTACTGACAATATCTTTCAGGACACTTTCCTCCATTTTATGGGCTGTGGAAAAGAAGTTCCTGTAAAATAGTCTAATAGGGGGTATAGGTGTTGTGTTAGTTGTCTCTTCAGAGGTTGCATGGCGTTTCACTCTCCTTCTTATGATGTCTTCCACGAAACCATTGGAGAAGCCGTTGTTGACTAGGACCTGCCTTACCCTACAGAGTTCTTCGTCGACTTGCTTCCATTCTGAGCTGTGGCTGAGGGCACGGTCGACATAAGCGTTAACAACACTCCTCTTGTACCTGTCCAGGCAGTCACTGTTGGCATTCAGGCACATTCCTATGTTTGTTTCCTTAGTGCAGACTGCAGTGTGGAAAACTCGATGTCTGTTACATGATTGTTACATCTAGAAAGGGCAGCTTCCCACCCTTCTCCATCTCGTAAGTGAAACGCAACACAGAATTCTGCTCAAATGCCTCCTTCAGCTCCTGCATATGTCTGACATCAGGTACCTGTTTAAAAATGTCGTCAACATACCTGCAGTATATGGCCAAGGGTCCAGGAAAGGGTCCTGGAAGATATTGTCAGTAGAAACGTTATCCCTACAGACAAAAATCAGAAGATACAACTGACGATTTACTATAAAACCCGGAAAACGGCCACCCTACTCATGAGGAACTCTCCAGACACAAAGCAGAACGCTTTAAAAGAGACCAACGTCGTCTATGCCTTCAAATGCCCTCTTGGGGATTGTAAGCCTCAAAAAAACCAGTATATAGGCAAGACAACAACATCTCTTTCCAGGCATTTAACGATGCATAATCAACAGGGCTCCATTAAGGAACATATAATCTCTTCCCACAAACAAACCATTACCAGAGAAATCTTAGCAAACAACACAGAAATCATCGATAGATACAGCGATAGCAGGCGGCTTGACATCTGCGAGGCACTACACATCAAGAAGTCAACACCAGCAATCAACAGCCAATTAATGCACAACTATATTCTACCCACTTCAAGACTCCGCTCCAATATAGAAGCATCAAGAAATATGGACCAATAGGCTTTCTACAATTACTTCCATTCAATAACCGTTGTTTCGTGTTCTGTCTTGTGTTGGAATTTAATACCCATTGTTGAAAGTTCGTTTTTCACCTCATCCACCTCACCCAAATGTAGATATAAACCTCGAAGATATGTAAGCTCTATTCAGTTTCAGTTGTGTGTTTGTAAACTAAAGTCTTTGAAAGTGTAATAAGTTTTACGAAACGCGCTCAAGTGTCGCGTCAGACTAGAAATAAAAATGAATTTTGGAGAATTGATCTTTGAATTACCATCAACAGTGAAAAGAAACATAAGAAAGATAGAGAAAATTCGTGTTAGAATTATTAATCTTACTTTTTCGGTCATATTTAATAATATATATATATATATATATATATATATATATATATATATATATATATATATATATATATATATATATATATATGGCACAACTCTCCTAAACACGAGAGTGAAGTATACAACTTTAGAACACTTTCCCACCAGGAGACTCGAACCCTAGCCAGCACAGAAGCCTTCCAGCAACTGGCATAACAGGTACGCCTTAACCCGCTCCACCACCTGCTCAGACCCTTAAAAGAGATGGTAATTTCGGAGTATTTAAATACCCCTATGATCAACACCTCCCAAGAGCACCAGAGCAAGTGAGGGGTCATTTATACGTTTATTTCATCAAGTCCCTGTTAATATGGGAAGACACAGTGTCTCTGCTTAAGGCACAACTCTCCTAAACACGAGAGTGAAGTATACAACTTTAGAACACTTTCCCACCAGGAGACTCGAACCCTAGCCAGCACAGAAGCCTTTCAGCAACTGGCATAACAGGTACGCCTTAACCCGCTCCACCACCTGCTCAGACCCTTAAAAGAGATGGTAATTTTGGAGTATTTAAATACCCCAAAGGGAGGTGTTGATCTTTGGGGTATTTAAATACTCCAAAATTACCATCTCTTTTAAGGGTCTGAGCAGGTGGTGGAGCGGGTTAAGGCGTACCTGTTATGCCAGTTGCTGGAAGGCTTCTGTGCTGGCTAGGGTTCGAGTCTCCTGGTGGGAAAGTGTTCTAAAGTTATATATATATATATATATATATATATATATATATATATATATATATATATATATATATATATATATATATATATATATATATATATATATATATATATATATATATATATATATATATATATATATGCGAACAAGCCTGAATGGTCCCCAGGACATATGCAACTGAAACCGCTCTTATATATATATAAGGTACCACATATATATATATATATATATAAGGTACCACTTAATATATAAGGTATATATATGTATAAGGTACCACTTAATATATATATATATATATAAAATATATATATATATATATATATATATATATATATATATATATATATATATATATATATATATATATATATATATATATATATATATATATGTCGTACCTAGTAGCCAGAACGCAATTCTCAGCCTACTATGCAAGGCCCGATTTGCCTAATAAGCCAAGTTTTCATGAATGAATATATTTTCTCTAATTTTTTTCTTATGAAATGATAAAGCTACCCATTTCATTATGTATGAGGTCAATTTTTTTTATTGGAGTTAAAATTAACGTAGATATATGACTGAACCTAACCAACCCTACCTAACCTCACCTAACCTATCTTTATAGGTTAGGTTAGGTTAGGTAACCGAAAAAGTTAGGTTAGGTTAGGTTAGGTAGGTTAGGTAGTCGAGAAACAATTAATTCATAAAAACTTGGCTTATTAGGCAAATCGGGCCTTGCATAGTAGGCTGAGAAATGCGTTCTGGCTACTAGGTACGACATATATATATATATATATATATATATATATATATATATATATATATATATATATATATATATATATATATATATATATATATATATGTCGTACCTAGTAGCCAGAACTCACTTCTGAGCCTACTATGCAAGGCCCGATTTGCCTAATAAGCCAAGTTTTCTTGAATTATTTGCTTTTCGACTACCTAACCTACCTAACCTAACCTAACCTTTTCGGCTACCTAACCTAACCTAACCTATAAAGATAGGTTAGGTTAGGTTAGGTAGGGTTGGTTAGGTTCGGTCATATATCTACGTTAATTTTAACTCCAATAAAAAAAAATTGACCTCTTACATAATGAAATGGGTTGCTTTATCATTTCATAAGAAAAAAATTTGAGAAGATATATTAATTCATGAAAACTTGGCTTATTAGGCAAATTGGGCCTTGCATTGTTGGCTGAAAAGTGAGTTCTGGCTACTAGGTACGACATATATATATATATATATATATATATATATATATATATATATATATATATATATATATATAGATATATATATATATGTATATATATATATATATATATATATATATATATATATATATATATATATATATATATATATATATATATATATGTGTGTGTGTGTGTGTGTGTGTGTGTGTGTGTGTGTGTGTGTATATCACGAAAATAAACACGTGATTAAGAATATGAAGTTGTTAAGTAAACATAAAGATCTTCTTAATCAATTTACTACTTCATCACCTTCATTACCATATCTATATGGACTTGTCAAGACGCATAAGCCTAACAATCCCATGAGACCTATCATCAGTTCTGTGTGATCCATTTCTTACAAACTCTCCAAATGGCTTACCAAAATCTTGTCCCCATTGTTAGGAACTATCTCCTCTTCTCATTTGACAAATTCTCTTGATTTAGTTAACAAATTGAATAGTGTTCCTGTCACTCCTGATGTAAAGTTAATCAGTTTTAACGTTTGTTCCTTGTTCACAAAGGTACCAGTCGATGATATTCTCGATTATCTTGCTCGTGAACTAATGAGCCATGACTTACCTCTTTCTGCTGATATTATTGTCAGTCTTGTTAAGTTGTACATTAAAGAATGTAAATTTACCTTTAATAATGAGTATTATTTACAGACTTTTGCAATGGCAATGGGGAATCCTCTATCGCCATTGCTCTCAAACCTGTACATGGAATTCTTCGAAAAGAAATTTGTTTCAAAAATAACTCCTGGAATCATTCCTTGGTTTAGATATGTTGATGATATCTTGTGTATTTGGCCTTCAGATGTAAACACAGACGAATTTGTAGCCAAACTTAATGACCAAGTCACCTCCATAAAATTTACTATGGAGACTGAAATTGATAAATGTTTGCCATTCTTAGATGTGCTTATTCATAGGGAAAACTCTTCATTAAAGTTTAGTGTTTACAGAAAACCTATGAACAATTTATCTTATGTTCATTATTTTTCAGGGCATAGATACAATGTAAAAAATTCAATTTTTTCTTCAATGTATCTAAGAGCTCTTCGAGTTGTGAGTCCAGAATTCTTAGACGAAGAATTTAAGAATATTGATTCGATTGGCCTTAAGATTTGTTACCCACTGAATTTTTTGGAAGTTTGTCGTAACAAAGCACGTCGTACATATTATAATAATGTATGCAGTGAAAGGATTCACCCAAAGAATGTGTTATGTTTACCATATTTCTCTGGGTTTGAGAATATTGTCAAGGCCTTGAAACTTTTTAATATAGACGTAATGTTTAGCTACGAAAGCACTGTTGGTAAGCTATTAGTTAGGAACAGCCCTCGTAGTGATAATTGCGTCATTTATAAAATACCTTGTAAGGAATGTAATAAGTTCTATGTCGGGCAAACATCTAAAGATTTAAAATGTAGAATATCGCAACATAAATACTCTGTAAGACATGGCCAATTGTCTAATGCTTTGTTTGTGCATTTGTCAGAAAAAGCTCACCAAATTGATTGGGAGAGTGCTTCTTCAATAACAAATTGTAAAAGCACCTACAACAGAAACATAATTGAATCTGCTTTGATACAGATCACCAAAGAAAGTAATTTGAATATTAGCAGTGGTCTATATAACTTAGATCCATTTCTAATAGATCAGCTAAAGGGCGATTTAAGTAGGATCATTGAAAAACATTTGTCTCACTAATTCATTGTATATATTTACCTCTTTATGTTATAATTACCTATGTATTATGCTTGTATGTCTGCTGTATCAGATGGGCCATTGTGCTACATCGGATGGGCCAATTGGGTGCATCTGATGGGCCAATGGGCCGTCTGCGTTGTCCAAGTAATGTACCTCACCCCACTTCACCACTCTCTCCTGCCTATTTATACCCATCACTCGATCTGTAAAATCATTCCTTCTGAAGATGTATTTAATATACGAAAGTACTTAAGGAAATTCATATATATATATATATATATATATGTTACGAACCCGGATCCAGCGTCCGAGCCTGGAGCAATGACAACCACGCCATCTGTGAGTCGGCTCCCGAAACCCCCGCCAAACGGACGACGACACCTGGTGAGGACAGCGTGTACTGGCCTCGAGGACCAGTTTCCAGTCTGGTTCCGCGCTCAACACCGCCGCTCCTGACCTCTGGTGAGGTGGTGCTCCGACGACAGCGCCATCTATGGACTGGATACGTCAGGTGTTTGTGCCCGAGCCCGTAAGTGAGATGTATTAGTGTCCCAGTTATTGATGACGTGTCTGTTTACAGAGTCGACCTGGGACCACTGTGTTGAAGGTTGAGTCAGTCTACCCGAGGCAGCCAGTCTCCATACGGTGAAGTTTGCTGCAGCTGTTGTGACGTCGTCCCCCCGGAAGAACACTGTGGTGTGTTAGCCTGCCAGTGGAGTGGCAGTGAAAGGATTTACCCGGGACCGACTGATGGAGACGATAATCCACTGGGGTATTGAGGACAGGAGGGTGATTGGTGATATCACACGAGACTCCTGTCTAGGGCGTACCCCTTATATCGTTCGTGGAGTGGCCGTACCAGCCTTGGTGGCTCAGTACCTGCCAGCAGACCAGCTGGACGTGTGGTTGACGGCCTCCACGACGGTGCCCCCAGTGGACCTGCGTTTTGGCTGACCTGTGGCCCGGGTAGGCTCGGCAATCTCAGAGGACACGTCGTGAGGCCACGAAGAAGGCACAGAGTTATGGCACCAGCGTCTTCAGTAGAAGACATCGATTGAGGATTAATCCCCTTGTAAAGTGTTAATACCCCTCCCCCTTGTGTACTCTTTTATTATATATATTTAATCGGTGATGGTGAACATTATAATATTAAGTTCTTAACTTTCTTTCCCTACTCCCTTTTTGTTACTTGCGTCACGGATCTCATCCCTTGATAGCCACTACTGGCTCGGGAACGGATACATATATCTTCCTCTAACAACATCAGAGTAAGGACCCCGTTGCGTCCCGAGAGGGCCGTAACAATATATATATATATATATATATATATATATATATATATATATATATATATATATATATATTAGTATATTTTGGTAGCAGTCTTTCCTGTAGACATATATTATTAATATGACCGAAAAAGTAAGATTAATAATTCTAACACGAATTTTCTCAATCTTTCGTACATTACGCTTCACTGTTGGAGGTAAATCAAAAATTAATTCTCCAAAAATAAAAATGAATTTTGGAGAATTAATTTTTGATTTACCTCCAACAGTGAAGCGTAATGTACGAAAGATTGAGAAAATTCGTGTTAGAATTATTAATCTTTTTCGGTCATATTTAATAATATATATATATATATATATATATATATATATATATATATATATATATGTCGTACCTAATAGCCAGAACGCACTTTTCAGCCTACTATTCAAGGCCCGATTTGCCTAATAAGCCAAGTTTTCATGAATTAATGTTTTTTCGTCTACCTAACCTACCTAACCTAACCTAACCTAGCTTTTTTTGGCTACCTAACCTAATCTTACCTATAAATATAGGTTAGGTTAGGTTAGGTAGGGTTGGTTAGGTTCGGTCATATATCTACGTTAATTTTAACTCCAATAAAAAAAAATTGACCTCATACATAGAGAAAAGGGTTGCTTTATCATTTCATAAGAAAAAAATTATAGTAAATATATTAATTCAGGAAAACTTGGCTTATTAGGCAAATCGGGCCTTGAATAGTAGGCTGAAAAGTGCGTTCTGGCTATTAGGTACGACATATATATATATATATATATATATATATATATATATATATATATATATATATATATATATATATAGGTGTGTGTGTGTGTACTCACCTATTTGTGCTTGCATGATCGAGCATTGACTCTTGGGTCCCGCCTTTCCAGCTATCGGTTGTTTACAGCAATGACTCCTGTCCCATTTCCCTATCATACCTAGTTTTAAAAGTATGAATAGTATTTGCTTCCACAACCTGTTCCCCAAGTGCATTCCATTTTTCCACTACTCTCACGCTAAAAGAAAAATCCTAACATCTCTGACTCATCTGAGTTTCCAGTTTCCACCCATGTCCCCTCGTTCTGTTATTATTACGTGTGAACATTTCATCTATTTCCACTTTGTCAATTCCCCTGAGTATTTTATATGTCCCTCTCATATCTCCTCTCTCCCTTCTTTTCTCTAGTGTCGTAAGGTTCAGTTCCTTCAGACGCTCTTCATATCCCATCCCTCGTAACTCTGGGACAAGCCTCGTCGCAAACCTCTGAACCTTCTCCAGTTTCTTTGTGTTTGTTCAGGTGGGGGCTCCATGATGGCGCGGCATACTCTAAGACGGGTCTCACGTAGGCAGTGTAAAGCGCCCTAAAAGCCTCCTCATTTAGGTTTCTGAATGAAGTTCAAATTTTCGCCAGTGTAGAGTACGCTGCTGTCGTTATCCTATTTATATGTGCCTCAGGAGTTAGATTTGGTGTCACATCCACTCCCAGGTCTCTTTCTCGAATCATTACAGGTAGGCTGTTCCCCTTCATTGTGTACTGTCCCTTTGGTCTCCTATCACCTGATCCCATTTCCATAACTTTACATTTACTGGTGTTGAACTCCAGTAGCCATTTCCCTGACCATCTCTGCAACCTGTTTAAGTCCTCTTGGAGGATCCTACAATCCTCGTCTGACACAACTCTTCTCATTAATTTTGCGTCATCCGCAAACATTGACATGTATGATTCCATTCCTGTAAACATATCATTTACGTAAATTAGAAAGAGGATTGGTCCCAGCACCGATCTTTGAGGTACTGCACTTGTTACTGTTCGCCAGTCCGACTTCTTGCCCCTTACCATTACCCTCTGGTTCCTTCCTGTTAGGTAGTTCTTCACCCATACTAGGGCCTTTCCGCTTACTCTGCCTGCCTGTTTGTATAGCAGTCTCATGTGTGGTACTGTATCAAAGGCCTTTTGGCAGTCAAGAAATATGCAGTCTGCCCAGCCTTCTCTGTCCTGTCTTATCCTTGTGTGTGTGTGTGTGTGTGTGTGTGTAGATACGTAGGTGTTACGAACCCGGATCCAGCGTCCGAGCCAGGAGCAGTAACGACCGCGCCATCTGTGGGTCAGCTCCCGAAACCCCCGCCCAACGGACGACGACACCTGGTGAGGACAAGGTGTACCAGCCACAAGGGCCAGTTTCCAGTCCTGTGCAGCTCACAACACAGCCGCTCCTGACCTCTGGTGAAGTGGTGCTCCGACGACAGCGCCATCTATGGACTGGATACGTCAGGTGTTTATGCCCGAGCCCGTAAGTGAGGTGTTTTAGTGTGTCCCAGTTATTGATGACGTGTCTGTTTACAGAGTCGACCTGGGACCGCTGTGTTGAAGGTTGAGTCAGTCTACCCGAGGCAGCCAGTCTCCATACCTTGAAGATTGCTGCAGCTGTTGTGAAGTCGCCCCCCCCCCCCCCCCGGAAGAACACTGTGGTGTGTTAGCCTGCCAGTGGAGTGGCAGTAAAAGGATTTACCCGGGGCCGAATGTTGGAGACGATCATCCACTGGGGTACTGAAGACAGGAGAGTGATTTGTGGTGTCACACGAGGCTCCTGTCTAGGGCGATCCCCTTTTATCGTTCGTGGAGTGGCCGTACCAGCCTTGTTGGCTCAGAACCTGCCAGCAGACCAGCTGGACGTGTGGTTGACGGCCTCCACGGCGGTGCCCCCAGTGGACCTGTGTTTTGGCTGTCCTGTGGCCAGGGTAGGCTCAACTTCTTTGAAGAATTCGTTGTGTGGCCACGAAGAAAGCACCGAGGACTCAGCGCCTAGCATCTGGATCCAGAGTCTTCAGCAGAAGACTACATTGTGAAGAATCCCCTTGTCAAGTGTTAATACCCCTCCCCCTTGTGCACTCATTTATTTTATATATATTTAAACGGTGATGGTAATAATTATAATATTAAGTTCTTGGCTTTCTTTCCCTACTCCCTTTAAGTTACTTGCGTCACGGATCTCATCCCTTGATAGCCACTACTGGCTTGGGAACGGATACATATATCTTCCTCTAACAACATCAGAGTAAGGACCCCGTTGCGTCCCGAGAGGGCCGTAACAGTAGGTACCTGTTGCTAGACGTCTGCGGGAGCTGTAGGAGGCATTTGAGCGGAATTCTGTGTTGAGTTTCACTTACGAGATGGAGAAGGATGGGAAGCTGCCCTTTCTAGACGTAACAGTCACGGAAAGGAGCAGAGGCTTCCACACTGATACCTGGTTGATGGGGTTCTGGGAGTTCTTCTACTCCCCAAGCCCGGCCCGGCCAGGCTCGACTTGTGAGAGCTTGGTCCACCAGGCTTTTGCTTGGAGCGGCCCTCAGGCCCACATACCCACCACAGCCCGGTTGGTCCGGCACTCCTCGGAGGAAACTATCTAGTTTCCTCTTAAAGATGTCCACGGTTGTTCCGGCAATATTTCTTATGCTCGCTGGGTGGATGTTGAACAACCGCGGACCTCTGATGTTTATACAGTGTTCTCTGATTGTTCCTATGGCACCCTCTGCTCTTCACTGGTTCTATTCTGCATTTCCTTCCATATCGTTCACTCCAGTATGTTATTATTTTACTGTGCAGATTTGGGACCTGGCCTTCCAGTATCATCAACGTGTATATTATTTGATATCTCTCCCGTCGTCTTTCTAGCGAGTACATTCGGAGAGCTTTGAGCGATAAAGCACCTAATAATTTAGGTGCTCTATCTCGTTTATATATCCCGTATATGTTCTCTGTATTCCCTCTATTTTAGCAATCTCTCCTGATCTGAAGGGGGAAGTGAGTACTGGGCAGTACTCAAGACGGGATAGCACAAGTGATTTGAAGACTACAACCATTGTGATGGGATCCCTGGATTTCAAAGTTCTCGTAATCCATCCGATCATTTTCCTGGCTGCCGCAATGTTTGCTTGGTTATGCTCCCTAAAATTTAGGTCGTCAGACATCATTATTCCCAAATCCTTTGCATGTTGTTTTTCTACTATGGGCATCAGCTCGTTGTCGCCGTGTGGGGGCTTCGTGGGCGGCTGCTGGAGTGTGATGCTCCTTAGGACAGTCCTCTGTCCTTTTCTAGCCTTGTGCTCCTGCTGCCGTCCTCTCCAATTCTGCTGGGCACCTTTTCCTTTTCCTTCTGTTTCGTTTTTCTCCCCCCTCTTCTCCTATCTGCTTGCCGTTTCCTGCCGACCTTTTGCTCGTTCTGGTTCTTCCATGGACTTCTTCTATTTTGACGCCCTGGTGCTTGAGGAGGCATACTCATGCACCCGTAGAACTGCAGTACCCGACGTCGAGAGCGAGGGGAACCTTTTATTGTCAATCCCCACTTCGTCACTGAACCCGATCTCGACGGACTGTCGGTTTCTTAAGGTGGCGTTTGTGGGGCGTATACTCACGACGCACCCCTAGGAGGCCCCGACAAGATCGGCGATAGCTTCTTGTTGGGTGTCCTGCCTCTAATTGTGGCTCCATGGTGGGTGTGGGGGCACATTCGTGAGTGAATTCTTAATTTCGTCAAGATGATAACCCCTGTTTCAGCTGCTTCTGGCTTACCTTTTCAGGCTCGTGGGGTGGGCGACCAAACCCCCGAGTCGGTCCGTATTGGAAGACCGGGCTCTGTAGCCTCCGCTGCATTGGGCCCCGACCTTGCTCCTCCTTTGGCGTCTCTGACTTCTTCCCCTGGCTCCCCTCCCTCCTCTGTGGTTGGGTCGAGCCCCAAGCCCCCAGTGGTGACTACCTCGTCCCCTGGCGCGGCTCCTTCTCTAGTTGTAACTACTGCGCCTTTTAACCCCTCTCTCTCTGGGGGTTCTCATCGCCGTCCTCGTCACGGCCGCCCTCGCTCGATTCCTTCCAGTTCTGCTACCTATCAAGCCTTGTTTGGTCCCGCTTCGTGGGCCAAATATTTTGATCTCCTCCCTCTTGATTCTGCGCCTCCTGACGATTTCTCCCTTCATCGACATCTCATTGATTCCGTGGATGCCTCCATTACTTTCAACCCCACTCGTCTCGGTACACGTGTCGTTGCTGCTCCTTCTCAGGATGCTGCTTCCCGCTTGGCTGCCTTATGCTGCCTTGGCGAGACCCCCGTTCGGGTCTCGAAGAACGCTCAATTGAATGCCAGTGTTGGCACTATTTTGCTCCCGCCCCATGTTGCAACCGGTGTTCGGGACCTGCGCGACTGCCACGACGATATTCGCCATATCCTCGCTGCCCAGGGCCATTCTATTCTCCAGGTGGACACGTTTACTCGTCCCCCTCGTGGTAGTCGCCGTCAACCCCTCCGGGTTGTGAAGATTACCTTTGATGGTAGGACCCTTCCACCCTCTGTCATTCTTGCTGGTGCCAGGTGCTCTGTCCAGGAGTACATTCCTTCTCCTCGGCTCTGCAACAAGTGCTGGAGGTTTGGGCATGGTGCCCTCCGCTGCTCCGGGACTGTCTCTCTCTGTCCTTTGTGTGGTGGCGAGGGTCACTCTAAGTCGGAGTGCACTTCTCCCCAGGCTCGTTGCCTCAACTGCGGTGAGGCCCATCCTACCTTCTCCCGTGCGTGTGTCCATTACAAGCTTGAGGCAGCCGTCCTCAACCTGAAGCACCGGGAGCGTTTATCTTTTCCTGAGGCGAGACGCCAGGTTCGCCGGCTCCCGCCTTATGCTAATATCTCTTATGCTCGCGTGTTGCGCTCTTCCTCTCCTCGTCCTTCCCGCCTTCCTCAGACTCACAACCGTTTCCGGGCCTTGGACCCTGATGCGCCCACTGCCCCCTCCTCTGTTCCTTTGGGTTCTCTCCCGAAGGATCCTCCTCCTGGTCCTCTGTCTGGGGTTCCCCTTCCTTCTACCCGGTCTGTCGTGTCTTCTGTGTCTTCTTCCTCGTCCCCCTCCGATCCTCCTTCCCATCCTCTTCCTCCATCTATTGGCTCTCCCCACCGCCTGTCGGTGCGGGCGGATGTCCATCGCTCTCCTAACGGCCGTCGTGTGTGCTCTCGTTCGGCTTCTCCTGTTGAGACACTGGAATCCGTTGCCCGGTACGTAGTTGCTGGGACTCCGGTCTCTTTAAGTCAGAAGCGTAAGCCTGGCTCCTCTCCTTCCTCTTCCCCGGCGGGTAAGAAGGCTTCGCTTTCTTCCTCAGCTCCTCCTTCTGGCTCTGTTGCTCCTTCCCCTCCCGTTTCAGTGCTTGCGCCCCCTGTTCCTGCTATGGAGGTTTCTTTGGCCCCTGCTTCCCTTTCGGTTGCTGCTCTTGCTGGGGTGCGCTCCCCTCTTTCTACTCCCCCTCCTCCTGCTGCTGTCCTTGACGGCTCCTCTCCGTTGTCTCCTCCTCTTCCTCCTCCTCCTCCGGACCCTGCCCGCCCACCTCTGCTCTGTTCTCCCGTTTCCTTCCCTCCGTCTTTGCTAAGTTTACCCATGCCCCCTAACCCTGACTTTGCTGACCCTGATCCCGACCCTGATATTCTTTAACGTGCTCTGTTGGTCTTTCGCCTTTGTTTCTTCCTTGTTCTCTGTTTTTGTCCTTTCTCTTCTCGTCGTTGTCCATTCTTCAATGGAACGTTCGAGGTTATTACGCCAATTTCCTCGAACTCCAACTTCTGATTTCGCGGTTTTCGCCCCTTTGTGTCTGTCTCCAGGAGCCAATGCTTGGTGCTCGTCCTGGTCGTTTTCGTGGCTATTCCTTTCTCTCCCCCCCCCCCAGCCATTGCTGGGGCTTCTAATTCTTCTGCTCTTTTGATTCGGGCTGATGTTCCCTTTGTTCCTTTACTTTTTCCTTCGCCTCTCCATTGTTCTGCTGCTCGTATCTTTGTGGGGAAATGGTACACAGTTTGTTCCATTTATCTCCCCCCGAGTGTCCCGCTCTCTCTTCCTGATTTGAAACACCTCCTGGACTCCTTGCCGGAGCCTGTGCTCCTGCTGGGTGACTTCAATTGTCGTCATTCTCTTTGGGGTGACGTTCTGACGAATACCCGGGGTCGCCTCCTTGAGCCGTTTCTCCTCTCTTCTTCCCTGTCTCTTCTGAATTCTGGTGAGCCCACTCATTTGGACTCTCGGACTCGCACCCTTTCTTGTCTTGATCTTTCTCTCTGCTCTTCTTCTCTTTACTTAGATTTCACGTGGCAGGTTCTTGATGACCTCCATGGAAGTGATCATTTCCCCATCCTTGTTTCCTTTTTCTCTTTTCGCCCTTCCCTCTCTTTCCCTAGGTGGCAGTTTGCTAAGGCAGACTGGACCCTATTTACCCTCAGTGCTGCTCTCCCTGACCTCTCCCTTCTGCCTCTCTCTCGCGCTCTCCTCCTTTTTCATGACACTGTCTTCAACGCTGCCCTCCGCTCTATTCCTCGCTCTTCCTCTCGGGGTCCACGGAAGTGCGTTCCCTGGTGGAATGCGGACTGTGCTCGGGCTGTCCGCTGTAAGCGTGCAGCCTGGAAGAGGCACCGCCGTAGGCAGACGACCGATTCTTTTCTTTTCTTTCGGAAAGCGAGTGCGGTGGCCCGTAGGGCCATCCGTACGGCTAAACGTGAATGTTGGGCATCTTATGTCTCAACAATTACGTCCGAGACCCCTCTGGCCCAGATCTGGAAGTGTATCCGCAAGATAGCGGGTAAGTTCGTTCCCGATGTTTCACCGGTCCTTCACCTCCATGATACTCTTGTGGCGGACCCGTTGCAGGTCGCTTCCGAACTGGGTTCCCATTTTTCTTCTGTTAGCTCTGGTCTTCATCTTCCCCAATCTTTCCTTCTTCATAAACCTGTCCTTGAGTCTCGTCCTTTAGATTTCTGCACTCATCTTCAGCTTCCCTATAATGATCCCTTCTCTCTCTCTGAACTTCGTTCTGCCCTGGCCCTCTGCGGTTCTACGGCGGCGGGCTCCGATGGTATTCATTATGAGATGCTTCGCCATCTCCCTCCGAGCACGTCTCAGTATTTACTGAGTCTGTATAATCGGATCTGGGAGTCGTCGTCTGTCCCTGAGGACTGGCTCGATGCCGTTGTCCTCCCTGTTCGCAAAACGGGGTCTCTGGGTACTTCCCCTAAGGACTTTCGCCCTATTGCTCTCACAAGTTGTGTCTGCAAACTCTTTGAACGTATGGTTAACGTTCGTCTGATGTGGTTCCTGGAACACCATCACCTCCTCTCCCCTTCTCAATTTGGTTTCCGCAAGTGCCGCAGCACGACAGATGTCCTGGTGAACTTGGAGGTCTATATTCGTACTGCTTTTGCTGCGAAGACCTCCGTTGTTGCCGTCCTTTTTGACCTAGAAAAGGCTTACGACACCACTTGGCGTTATCATATCCTATCTCAACTTCATTCTTTTGGCCTTCGTGGTCATCTCCCTCTCTTTCTCCGCAGCTTCCTCTCTCGTCGTTCCTTTCGGGTGCGCCTTGGTACCGCTCTCTCTCCCTCTTTTCAGCAATACGAAGGTGTGCCCCAGGGTAGTGTTCTGAGCACTACTCTTTTTCTTGTTGCCCTCAATGGTCTTCTTTCCTCTCTTCCTTCTGGTGTCTTCTCCGCTCTCTATGTCGATGATCTTACCCTTTGTTGTCAGGGTGATGATTCGCCTCTCCTTCAACGCCGGCTTCAACTTGCAATTGATGCCGTGTCGTCTTGGGCCACAGGTCATGGCTTCAAGTTCTCTACTTCTAAGACTTGTGCCATGACTTTTACGCGGAAACGGGTTGTTCTTCGTCCCTCTTTGTCACTTTATGGTCATCCCCTTGAATACAAAGATTCTGCGAAGCTTTTGGGGTTATTCCTTGACACTCGTTTGTCTTGGTCTCCCCATATCTCTTACCTCCGTGTTGAGTGCTCTAAGGCCCTTACCCTCCTTCGGGTCTTGTCCCATACTTCTTGGGGGGCAGATAGGCGCACTCTCCTTGCTTTACATTCCTCTCTCGTCCTGTCTAAGCTCGATTATGGTTGCCCTGCTTACTCGTCTGCTTCTCCTTCTACTCTTCGCCGTCTTGATGCTTTGCACCATACTGGGTTGCGCCTCAGTTCTGGTGCCTTTCGTTCGACTCCCATCCTTAGCTTGCATGTTGACACTGGCTTCCTGTCTCTCCAGGACCGCCGTGATCGCTACTGTCTTCGCTATCTTGCGCGGTCCTTGCAACATCCTTCCTCTCGCCTCTGTCGTGCTTTAACTTTTACCCCTCCTGCGGTTCCTGTTCCTCTTCACCACCTCCCTCTTTCTGTCCGGTTATCTCGCCTACAGGATTCTCTCTCCGTTCGTATTTCTGGTGTTTCTCCTCGTGTTGTTCCTTCTTTGCCCCCGTGGAGGGTCCCTCTTCCGCGGTTTTGTACTTCCTTGACCCGTATCACTAAAGCTTTTACCCCTCCTACGGTTCTAAAACGCCTTTTCCTCGAGCACTTTTCTTCTCACTCCCGCTCCGTTTCTGTCTTCACCGATGGGTCTAAGTCAGCGGACGGTGTTGGCTACTCTGTTGTTTTTCCTGATCGCACTTATATGTGTCGCTTGCCTCCGGAGACTAGCATCTTTACAGCAGAACTTTATGCTATTCTCTATGCTCTTCGTCTCCTGCTTTCTCGTTGTCAGTCTTCCTTTGTGGTTGTTGTTGACTCTCGTAGTGCCCTCATGGCTCTCGGGTCCTTTAATCCGGTTCATCCAGTGGTTGTCGAGATCCAGCATTGGCTGTTTCTCGTTCACAGTAAATTTAAGTCGGTTGAGTTTTGTTGGGTTCCCAGCCATATTGGTGTGTCTTTAAATGAGCGTGCGGATGCTGCCGCTAAGGAAGCTGTCCGCTCTTGTCCCATCTCTCGTAAAGGCATTCCGTATTCCGAGTTTTACCCAGTTATCCATTCCTCAGTTCTTACCCGTTGGCAGGCTTCTTGGTTGTCTGTTACTGGTAACAAGCTACGTACTCTTAAATGTTGTGTTTCCTCGTGGCCGTCCTCCTTCCACCGTAACCGGCGGTGGGAAACAGCTCTGGCGAGGTTGCGTATTGGCCATACTCGCTTAACCCATGGTCACTTGATGGAGTGCCGCCCTGCTCCTTATTGTCCTAGTTGCATTGTCCCTCTTACGGTCGTGCATGTCCTTCTTGAATGTCCTGACTTCCAGGACGAGCGTGTGTCTTGCTTTCCGACCGCCCCTCGCGGTCACCTGTCCCTCGATAGAATTCTTGGTGACTCGGATACTTTTGATATCGTTCGCCTTATGCGTTTTTGTTCTCGTATTGGCATCCTTGGTGATATTTAGCGCCCTCTGATTATTTTGCGTATTTGATGGTGCTACATAGCCTTCCCGGTTTGGTGCCTTCTTTTGATAATTACTTACTCTACTATGGGCAAATTTGATTGCGTTTTGTACCCAGTATTATGTTTAAGGTTCTCATTTTTACCGTATCTGAGTACCTGGAATTTATCGCTGTTAAACATCATGTTATTTTCTGCTGCCCAGTCGAAAACTTTATTGATATCTGCTTGTAGTTTTTCAATATCTTCAGCAGAGCTAATTTTAATGCTTATTTTTGTGTTATCTGCAAAGGATGATACGAAGATGTGCCTTGTATTTGAGTCTATATCTGATATGAGAATATGGAAAAGCAGTGGTGCAAGGACTGTACCTTGAGGTACTGAGCTTTTAACTGCGCTTGGACTCGATTATATATGCTTGACTGTTACTCTCTGTGTCCTGTTCGACAGAAAACTGAGTATCCAACGTCCTACTTTACCAGTTATTCCCACTGACCTCATTTTGTGTGCTATTATTCCATGGTCACATTTATCGAATGCCTTTGCGAAATCCGTGTATACCACATCTGCATTCTGTTTTTCTTCTAATGCCTTAGAGATTTTGTCGTAATGGTCAAGTAGCTGTGAGAGGCATGATCTTCCTGCTCTAAATCCATGTTGGCCTGGATTGTGGAGGTCATTTGTCTCAATGAAACTAGTGACCTGACTCCTGATCACTCTCTCAAATACTTTTATAATGTGGGACGTTACTGCAACTGGTCTATAATTCTTTACCAATACTTTACTTTCCAGGCGATTAACATTGCATGAACAACAGGGCTCCATCAAGGAACAGATAATCTCTTCTCACAACCAGACCATCACCAGAGAAATCTTAACAAACAACACAGAAATCATCGATATATACAGCGATAGCAGGCGCCTCGACATCAGCGAGGCACTACACATAAAAATGTCAACACCAGCAATCAACAGCCAATTAATGCACAACTATATTCTACCCACTTATAGACCCCGAACCAATATTGAAGCAGCAAGAGGAGGTATGGGCCAATAGGCCTTCTGCAGTTACTTCCATTCTTATGTTTTAATACCCATTGTTTCGTGTTCTGTCTTGTGTTTGTCACCTCACCCAAAACTTTTATGCATATCACCTCACCCAAAGCGAGTATAAGTATGATGAATTTATATGTGTAAACAAAGTCTATGAAATTGTAATAAGAATTACGAAATACGTTCAGGCCAAGAATAAAAATGAATTTTGGAGAAATGATATTTCAATTACCCTCGACAGTGAAGAGAAACATAAGACATAATGAGAAAATTCGTGTAAATTCGCTACCAAAATATACCAATATTCTGGCTGGTGTTGTGCCAGTTGCACTTTAATAAAGAAA
>NC_091174.1:34927813-35137813 GCF_040958095.1 Procambarus clarkii | reverse complement strand
GAGTCACTTCTGGGGTGTGAGTTTTCAGTTGTATATAGTCCTGGGGACCATTCAGGCTTGTTTGCATTTGTGTTCCTCACGTGTGCCCAAAAGAATGAGGTGATTTGATAAAATGCTATGCCCAAGATTACCATCCGAGTGCCGGCGGGGAAGTGGTTCATATAGCCTCGGCTATCACTTCCTTATGTCCGGTCGTGATGGTCAAGCGGATTAAGGCGTCCCTGTACATACCAGTTGTGGGAGTATGGGTTCGAGTCACTTCTGGGGTGTGAGTTTTCAGTTGTATATAGTCCTGGGGACCATTCAGGCTTGTTTGCATTTGTGTTCCTCACGTGTGCCCCAAAGAATGAGGTGATTTGATAAAATGCTATGCCCAAGATTACCATCCGAGTGCCGGCGGGGAAGTGGTTCATATAGCCTCGGCTATCACTTCCTTATGTCCGGTCGTGATGGTCAAGCGGATTAAGGCGTCCCTGTACATACCAGTTGTGGGAGTATGGGTTCGAGTCACTTCTGGGGTGTGAGTTTTCAGTTGTATATAGTCCTGGGGACCATTCAGGCTTGTTTGCATTTGTGTTCCTCACGTGTGCCCCAAAGAATGAGGTGATTTGATAAAATGCTATGCCCAAGATTACCATCCGAGTGCCGGCGGGGAAGTGGTTCATATAGCCTCGGCTATCACTTCCTTATGTCCGGTCGTGATGGTCAAGCGGATTAAGGCGTCCCTGTACATACCAGTTGTGGGAGTATGGGTTCGAGTCACTTCTGGGGTGTGAGTTTTCAGTTGTATATAGTCCTGGGGACCATTCAGGCTTGTTTGCATTTGTGTTCCTCACGTGTGCCCCAAAGAATGAGGTGATTTGATAAAATGCTATGCCCAAGATTACCATCCGAGTGCCGGCGGGGAAGTGGTTCATATAGCCTCGGCTATCACTTCCTTATGTCCGGTCGTGATGGTCAAGCGGATTAAGGCGTCCCTGTACATACCAGTTGTGGGAGTATGGGTTCGAGTCACTTCTGGGGTGTGAGTTTTCAGTTGTATATAGTCCTGGGGACCATTCAGGCTTGTTTGCATTTGTGTTCCTCACGTGTGCCCCAAAGAATGAGGTGATTTGATAAAATGCTATGCCCAAGATTACCATCCGAGTGCCGGCGGGGAAGTGGTTCATATAGCCTCGGCTATCACTTCCTTATGTCCGGTCGTGATGGTCAAGCGGATTAAGGCGTCCCTGTACATACCAGTTGTGGGAGTATGGGTTCGAGTCACTTCTGGGGTGTGAGTTTTCAGTTATATATATATATATATATATATATATATATATATATATATATATATATATATAAACTTCTACATGGGTACTCTCGCCTCCGGCAAGAGTACCCATGTAGAAGTTTGCAAACAGGACACCTAGAAAGTAGAGTTGGAAATTCTGTTGGACGACATATTCAACCTCGAGACACAAAAGAAGGTCACTACCAAAGATACCTTACAAGCAGAACTTATTACAGAAGGAGGAAAGAATCGAGGCAATTACAGAAAAAACTCTCCAGACACAAAGCAGAACGCTTTAAAAGAGACCAACGTCGTCTATGCCTTCAAATGCCCACTTGGGGACTGTAAGCTCCAAAAAACCCAGTATATAGGCAAGACAACAACATCTCTTTCTAGGTGTTTAACGATGCATAAACAACAGGGCTCCATTAAGGAACATATAATCTCTTCCCACAACCAAACCATCGCCAGAGAAATCCTAGTAAACAACACAGAAATCATCGATAGATACAGCGATAGCAGGCGGCTTGACGTTTGCGAGGCACTACACATTAAGAAGTCAACACCAGCAATCAACAGCCAATTAATGCACAACTATATTCTACCCACCTCAAGACTCCGCTCCAATATAGAAGCATCAAAAAATATGGACCAATAGGCTTTCTACAATCACTTCCATTTCAATACCCATCGTTTTGTGTTCTGTCTTGTGTTGATGAAATTAATACCCTATTAATGCCACCTCTTGTTCTGTCTTGTGTTGATGAAATTAATACCCTATTAATGCCACCTCACCCCATCCACCTCAC
Organism: Procambarus clarkii; assembly: GCF_040958095.1. Taxonomy (NCBI): domain Eukaryota; kingdom Metazoa; phylum Arthropoda; class Malacostraca; order Decapoda; family Cambaridae; genus Procambarus; species Procambarus clarkii. The sequence continues at coordinate 35,135,731 of NC_091174.1, read as the reverse complement.
TCAAATGTAGATATAAACAAAATCGGAGATGCGTAAGTTCTATTCAGTTGTGTATTTGTAAACTAAAGTCTTTGAAAATGTAATAAGTTTTACGAAACGCGCTCGTGTCACGTCAGACTAGAAATAAAAATGAATTTTGGAGAATTGATTTTTGAATTACCTCCAACAGTGAAAAGAAATGTACGAAAGATTGAGAAAATTCGTGTTAAAATTATTAATCTTACTTTTTCGGTCATATTTAATAATATATGTCTACAGGAAAGACTGCTACCAATATATATACATATATATATATATATATATATATATATATATATATATATATATATATATATATATATATATATATATATATATATATATGTATTATATATATATATATATTATATATATATATATAATTGTAAAAATAATTGTAAATAAATAATTGTAAAAAAATAATTGTAAAAAATAATTGTAAATATATATATATATATATATATATATATATATATATATATATATATATATATATATATATATATATATATATATATATATATATATATATATTTACAATTATTTTTTACAATTATTTTTTTACAATTATTTATTTACAATTATTTTTACAATAATTTTTTTTAAATATATATATTATTTTATATATATTTCACGGACTTTTTATTTTCTTCTCCGAGGCTATGGGTCCCCACATTGGCACCAGAGGTGGTACCCTCACAAACTTTAAAAAAAAATATATATATATAAATATATATATATACATATATATATATATATATATATATATATATATATATATATATATATATATATATATATATATATATATATATATATATGTAGTACCACCTCTGGTGCAATTATAGGGACCCACAGCCTCAGAGAAGGGAACACAGAGCATTCAGGGAAAAACTTGCCATTTAACTCTGAATACGAAAGAGTGTTTGCTTCTCCTACCACCCCCCCTTTTTTTAATTATGGTGTACACTTTATTATGCAAGGTTATACAGTTACATACCTGATCTTATAAAAAAAATGAACATTAAGAGGACACAAGAAAAAGTTCGCTTCCTAGAGGCTGTAGATTTCCTAGATTTCCTCCGATGCCGGGCAGGAACCGAGGACGCAACGAGCATTACCCCTCTGGATCGGGACACTGAGGCGCTGAAAGAGAAAACTTGCTGCTCTAGGGTCTCTTGTGGTATCAATGAGCTTGGAACCAAGATCCTTAAGAAACCTTCTTGCACTCTCACCCCATGAACCTAGGATCTCAGACCCTATTGGAACGAAGTTGTACCGATGATCTAATTGCCTGTACTTGACTCACGTTTGTCTTTCTCTGTGTGTCGCTGCGGCTCCTGCTGTGCCGGCAGAGAGGGTGATGTATGTCGTTGCCAGGGTGGATACGCAAGTATAGTCCCATGCCAACTGTCTGCCACCCTTCCACGGACGCACTGTGATTCCGTCTGGTCGGCCGGCAAAGCTAACAGAGTCATGGTTCAGTAGGTTGCGGAGCTCTCTCTCCGCTGGACACTGAGCAGAGGCAAAGCATCTATTAATGATGTCATTGACTTCGTCGTGTCTAGTGTGCCAACCACCCGATTTTCCACAGTGCAGGTCATGCAATCTATATTCGTCAGCATCTGCCTCGCTGCAAATACACCTGTGAACAGTGTGGATAGGGGCAGCAAAGCGGAGAGCGACTGCAATACGGAGCTCCTGCGGATCAAGACGTGTGCCTGTCGAAGACATAGGGACTGTCAGAAGGAAGTCCCCTGTATGGGGAGCCTGCTCAGCTGTGAGGCGTGCACGATCACTGGGGGCTGTTGCTGCCTCCAGCAAAGCTGTGGTTTCTTTGTCTACAATGGGGCTGTCCCAACTGGATTGCTTCTTGGCTTTCGGCATGGCTGGTCTGAGTGCTGGGTCTGCCATGGCACCCCATCTCATGTCGCATTCCATGTAGTGGGGGTCCTGTATCCCCGCTACATCACTCAGGGTGTCAGGTAGAATTTCCTTAACCAGGTCATCTGATGCTGAGGAGGAAGACAGGAAGGCTGGGACAGCAATTTGGGTAGCAGTGCGGACACCCAAGCCACCGAGCCTAACAGGAAGAGTGGCTTGTTTCCACTGGCATTCGTTGAGGGAGAGGTTAACAACTTTTTCCAGCATGGTCTTCAGTAAGAGGTCATACTCTTCAAGCTTTCGGTTGTCGTAAGATGGGGCGCACCTCAGAAAGTAGGTTAGCCTCGGAAGGGATAGGCATTTGGTGAGGAGATAAAAAGCATCGTGGGCATCGATGTCACCTATTCTGTCTTCCATCCTCCTAAGGTCTGCGATTTTCTTGTCAAGGATCTCTTCAATGGCGTTAGACCCGAGGGGGGCTCCAAGGAGGGTGCTGTTCTCGGCCCTAATGACATGGGCTCCAAGCAAGGCAGACCTTATTCTAGCTACGATGTCTGGGTTGGAGGAGACTACTTCACACTTGGAAGGGTTCAGGACGAGACCCAGGCTTACTTCTTGCTCCCTTGTTTTCCTGATATCTGCCAAGAGGTGGTCTACGGTGCCAGCTAGAGTGCCACCATCCAAAAACAAGATGTTGAACTCGCTGGACAAGCTTTCGGTGATTTCTTTTAAGACTAAGCAGAAAAGAAGGAAAGACTAGACTAGACTTTAAAGACTAAGCAGAATATATATATATATATATATATATATATATATATATATATATATATATATATATATATATATATATATATATATATATATATATATATATATATATATATATATATATATATATATATATATAGGCAACTGAAGTAGCACTTCCAGCATTCTTATCCTCATGTACAGCAGCCAACGAATTGGTAGGGCAGATCCTACCAGAGCGTATGAGAGAGACAGCGGGAACTCATGATCAAACGTTCATCGAAGCAGCCAGACAATGGGACACCATTGCACACCCTCAACCCCGACCACAAGTCCCAAAAGACCACAAGCAGGCCCACTGGGATAGCCCCATAATGGAAAAGACTGTCACAGCAATGATTGACAACGCTGATGCTGAAAACAAAGCCCGCCTCCTAGCGGTAACAGCACCCCACGCCGGGGATTTTTTATTTGCTGTGCCCAATGCAGCCCTGGGAACTCGCCTCAGTCATGACGCTCTCCGCATTGGAGTTGCCCTTCGCCTTGCCGCCCCAATCCTCACCGAACATAGGTGCATCTGCGGAACTGCGATGGCAGACCAATATGGTCGTCATGGTCTGGTATGTCGTAAATCACAGGGTAAAATCGCAAGACATGAAGAAGTCAACGACATCATCAAGAGGAGCCTCGCCACAGCCCGCTGCCCGGCACAAAGAGAACCACACTTATCCAGACCTAACGACCCTCAGAAGCGCCCTGATGGGGTCACCTTGCTACCTTGGAAGGATGGTAAGCAAGTGGTATGGGACTACACGTGCGCTGCCACACTGGCCAGTACCTACCTCCACTACAGCACACGTGAAAGCGGTGGTGCTGCTTCTTTCAGGGAATCGCAGAAAATTATTAAATACAGAGGTCTAGCACACTGCTACAGCTTTGTTCCGATCGGCTCGGAGACCCTCGGTTCGTGGGGAAAATGTGCATTGAAGTTCCTGAAGGAATTGGGGGACAAATTGATCAGCGCTACAAAAGACCAGAGAGCAAAAAGTTTCTTGTTCCAGCGCCTCAGTGTTGCGATTCAGAGGGGAAATGCCTGTTGCGTCTTGGGCACTAGTCCAACTTCAGAGGAATTCGAAGAAGTGTTTGACTTGCAACAATGATCGAACCCGTCTGTGACATTTATCAATGTTTCCCATTGTTGTGTTTTTCAAGAGATCCATAACCTTTAAGCACCTTTTTGCATTATTATTTTTGTATCAACCCATGTATATCTTGTAACCATCAAATGTATATATATATATATATATATATATATATATATATATATATATATATATATATATATATATATATATATATATATATATATATATATATATATATATATATATATATATATATATATATATATATATATATATATATTAGTATATTATGGTAGCAGTCTTTCCTGTAGACATATATTATTAAATATGACCGAAAAAGTAAGATTAATAATTCTAACACGAATTTTCTCAATCTTTCGTACATTTCTTTTCACTGTTGGAGGTAAATCAAAAATCAATTCTCCAAAATTCATTTTTTATTTCTAGTCTGACGCGACACGAGCGCGTTTCGTAAAACTTATTACATTTTGAAAGACTTTAGTTCACAAATACACAACTGAATAGAACTTACGCATCTCCGATTTTATATCTACATTTGAGTGAGGTGGAAGGGGTGATGTGGCATTAACACAAGACAGAACAAGATGTGGCATTAATAGGGTATTAATTTCATCAACACAAGACAGAACAAGAGGTGATATTAATAGGGTATTAATTTCATCAACACAAGACAGAACACGAAACAATGGATATTGAATAGAAGTGTTTGTAGAAAGCCTATTGGTCCATATTTCTTGATGCTTCTATATTGGAGCGGAGTCTTGAGGTGGGTAGAATATAGTTGTGCAATAATTGGCTGTTGATTGCTGGTGTTGACTTCTTGATGTGTAGTGCCTCGCAAACGTCAAGCCGCCTGCTATCACTGTATCTATCGATGATTTCTGTGTTGTTTACTAGGATTTCTCTGGCGATGGTTTGGTTGTGGGAAGAGATTATATGTTCCTTAATGGAGCCCTGTTGCTTATGCATCGTTAAACGCCTAGAAAGAGATGTTGTTGTCTTGCCTATATACTGGGTTTTTTGGAGCTTACAGTCCCCAAGAGGGCATTTGAAGGCATAGACGACGTTAGTCTCTTTTAAAGCGTTCTGTTTTGTGTCTGGAGAGTTTCTCATAAGTAGGCTGGCCGTTTTTCTGGTTTTATAGTAAATCGTCAGTTGTATCCTCTGATTTTTGTCTGTAGGGATAACGTTTCTATTAACAATATCTTTCAGGACCCTTTCCTCCTTTTTATGAGCTGTGGAAAAGAAGTTCCTGTAAAATAGTCTAATAGGGGGTATAGGTGTTGTGTTAGTTGTCTCTTCAGAGGTTGCATGGCTTTTCACTTTCCTTCTTATGATGTCTTCGACGAAACCATTGGAGAAGCCGATATTGACTAGGACCTGCCTTACCCTACAGAGTTCTTCGTCGACTTGCTTCCATTCTGAGCTGTGGCTGAGAGCACGGTCGACATATGCGTTAACAACACTCCTCTTGTACCTGTCTGGGCAGTCGCTGTTGGCATTTAGGCACATTCCTATGTTTGTTTCCTTAGTGTAGACTGCAGTGTGGAAACCTCCGCCCTTTTCCATGACTGTTACATCTAGAAAGGGCAGCTTCCCATCCTTTTCCATCTCGTAAGTGAAACGCAGCACGGAACTCTGCTCAAATGCCTCCTTCAGCTCCTGCAGATGTCTGACATCAGGTACCTGTGTAAAAATGTCGTCAACATACCTGCAGTATATGGCCGGTTTCAAGTTCATGTCGACTAAGACTTTTTGCTCAATGGTACCCATGTAGAAGTTTGCAAACAGGACACCTAGGGGAGAACCCATGGCGACCCCATCTACTTGCTTATACATGTGCCCATCCGGGCTCAAGAAGGGTGCCTCTTTGGTACAAGCTTGGAGTAGTTTCCTTAGAATATTCTCGGGTATGTCAAGAGGAGTACAGGCTGGATCACGATACACTCTGTCGGCTATCATCCCGATTGTCTCGTCCACAGGTACGTTGGTAAACAGCGATTCTACGTCCAACGAGGCTCTTATCCCTGTGGCCCGTGTGCCCCGCAGTAAGTCAACAAATTCATTTGGAGACTTCAGGCTGAAGGTGCAAGGAACATAAGGAGTCAGCAGGCCGTTGAGTCGCTTCGCCAGTCTGTACGTGGGTGTGGGTATCTGGCTAATGATTGGCCGAAGTGGGTTTCCAGGCTTGTGTGTCTTGACATTTCCATACGCATATCCAGGTTTATATTCCCCAATGATCTTTGGCAGGTGGAGTCCGGATTTCTTGGCGTTCACAGTTTCGATCAGTTTGTTGACCTTTGCTTTTAATTCGGCTGTAGTGTCCTTCGTTACCCTTTGGAACTTAGTTTGGAGAAATAGCAACATCGACGAAAGTATCCGTACCCGCATTGAACAACACCTCGACATCCTCACAGACCAACATCACCTCAGCACTGAAACAAGGATTATCAAGAAACTAACAACATTATATGGAGGACCTATGGCAATTCCACGACCAAGAGATTGCTTCCTGAACCTTGCAGGAATTAACCTCACTGAGGACCAAGTCACTCTCCTAAATCTGGGCATAAACTGTCATGTTATGTCCAGACCGAGTGAGATGGCCCGGAAAGTAGAGTTGGAAATTCTGTTGGACGACATATTCGACCTCGAGACACAAAAGAAGGTCACTACCAAAGATACCTTACAAGCAGAACTTATTGCAGAAGGAGGAAAGAATCGAGGCAATTACAGAAGCACCATACTGTCCCCCGAGCTTAAAGCGGCAGCTAAAAGTCTTCGTGAGAACAAGGAGATAGTTGTCAGGAGAGGTGACAAGTCGCCAATATATGTCATTCTTAAAAAAGACGAATATCTGGCGAAAATGAACATCATACTCTCTGACCAAACTAAGTTCCAAAGGGTAGCGAAGGACACTACAGCCGAATTAAAAGCAAAGGTCAACAAACTGATCGAAACTGTGAACGCCAAGAAATCCGGACTCCACCTGCCAAAGATCATTGGGGAATATAAACCTGGAAATGCGTATGGAAATGTCAAGACACAAGCCTGGAAACCCACTTCGGCCAATCATTAGCCAGATACCCACACCCACGTACAGACTGGCGAAGCGACTCAACGGCCTGCTGACTCCTTATGTTCCTTGCGCCTTCAGCCTGAAGTCTCCAAATGAATTTGTTGACTTACTGCGGGGCACACGGGCCACAGGGATAAGAGCCTCGTTGGACGTAGAATCGCTGTTTACCAACGTACCTGTGGACGAGACAATCGGGATGATAGCCGACAGAGTGTATCGTGATCCAGCCTGTACTCCTCTTGACATACCCGAGAATATTCTAAGGAAACTACTCCAAGCTTGTACCAAAGAGGCAGCCTTCTTGAGCCCGGATGGGCACATGTATAAAAAAGTAGATGGGGTCGCCATGGGTTCTCCCCTAGGTGTCCTGTTTGCAAACTTCTACATGAGTACCATCCAGCAAAAAGTCTTAGTCGACATGAACTTGAAACCGGCCATATACTGCAGGTATGTTGACGACATTTTTACACAGGCACCTGATGTCAGACATCTGCAGGAGCTGAAGGAGGCATTTGAGCAGAGTTCCGTGCTGCGTTTCACTTACGAGATGGAAAAGGATGGGAAGCTGCCCTTTCTAGATGTAACAGTCATGGAAAAGAGCGGAGGTTTCCACACTGCAGTCTACACTAAGGAAATGAACATAGGAATGTGCCTAAATGCCAACAGCGACTGCCCAGACAGGTACAAGAGGAGTGTTGTTAACGCATATGTCGACCGTGCTCTAAGCCACAGCTCAGAATGGAAGCAAGTCGACGAAGAACTCTGTAGGGTAAGGCAGGTCCTAGTCAACAACGGCTTCTCCAATGGTTTCGTCGAAGACATCATAAGAAGGAAAGTGAAACGCCATGCAACCTCTGAAGAGACAACTAACACAACACCTATACCCCCTATTAGACTATTTTACAGGAACTTCTTTTCCACAGCTCATAATACAGAGGAAAGGGTCCTGAATGATATTGTTAATAGAAACGTTATCCCTACAGACAAAAATCAGAGGATACAACTGACGATTTACTATAAAACCAGAAAAACGGCCAGCCTACTCAGGAGAAACTCTCCAGACACAAAGCAGAACGCTTTAAAAGAGACCAACGTCGTCTATGCATTCAAATGCACACTTGGGGATTGTAAGCTCCAAAAAACCCAGTATATAGGCAAGACAACAACATCTCTTTCTAGGCGTTTAACGATGCATAAACAACAGGGCTCCATTAAGGAACATATAATCTCTTCCCACAACCAAACCATCGCCAGAGAAATCCAAGTAAACAATACAGAAATCATCGATAGATACAGCGATAGCAGGCGGCTTGACGTTTGCGAGGCACTACACATTAAGAAGTCAACACCAGCAATCAACAGCCAATTAATGCACAACTATATTCTACCCACCTCAAGACTCCGCTCCAATATAGAAGCATCAAGAAATATGGACCAATAGGCTTTCTACAATCACTTCCATTTCAATGCCCATTGTTTCGTGTTCTGTCTTGTGTTGATGAAATTAATACCCTATTAATGCCACCTCTTGTTTTGTCTTGTGTTGAAATTAATACCCTATTAATGCCACCTCACCCCATTCACCTCACTCAAATGTAGATATAAACAAAATCGGAGATGCGTAAGTTCTATTCAGTTGTGTATTTGTAAACTAAAGTCTTTGAAAATGTAATAAGTTTTACGAAACGCGCTCGTGTCGCGTCAGACTAGAAATAAAAATGAATTTTGGAGAATTGATTTTTGAATTACCTCCAACAGTGAAAAGAAATGTACGAAAGATTGAGAAAATTCGTGTTAGAATTATTAATCTTATTTTTTCGGTCATATTTAATAATATATATATATATATATATATATATATATATATATATATATATATATATATATATATATATATATATAATGTGTGTGTGTGTGAAGACATGCATACATTAGGAAGTTAGGTTGCTTTAATGGAGCTTTGCCTCGAGCGCCTTGTCGATAGTGAGCAGAAAATGTTACCCCAATTCTGGGCGAGAGAGAGAATATCACTTCCTACAAAGATATCATAAAAATAAAATAAAACAGTAATATTTTGCTAGAAACTCGAATGTGAAGAGGCGAACCCTAAGAGCTACACCCACCAACCAACTAATTCAACTATGCAACCACACAAACATACACACACGTACTTGGAAAAGGTCCAAACCACGAAGCTATCCAGCAACGTCTTCATTTCTATGTAAATTTCCATTTCCACTGTCACCACCCGCCATAAACTCAACCCAGTTCCCAATGAATAATTATTCAAAGGATCAAATAAGTCATTTAAGGCCAGATCTTCGGCTTTTTTGGAGTGTCTATCCGGCTTTTCACCTAATAGGTTATCTTTTGTATGCAAATACATGGCGAAAAATTATTCGAATTGGGAGTGGAGTGATGTTTGGAGAATGGAAATTTTCGAAGAGAGACAAGGACAGACAGGTGAAGAAGAGACACAGGTAGAGAGAGGTAGAAAAGGAGAGAGAGAAGCCTCCCAGCCTAAACCAGGCGTCACCTCCATATAGCAATTTACACACAAACCTTTTGAAGCCTATAACAATTTTTTAACAAATATTTTCTATAATCACTGCCGAAACAATGCGGTACTGTTTAATTTTATGTATATATATATATATATATATATATATATATATATATATATATATACATATATATATATATATATATATATATATATATATATATATATATATATATATATATATATATATATATATATATATATATATATATATATATATATATATATATATATATATATATATATATATATATATATATATATATTATTAAATATGACCGAAAAAGTAAGATTAATAATTCTAACACGAATTTTCTCAATATTTCTTATGTTTCTTTTCACTGTCGATGGTAATTGAAAAATCAATTCTCCAAAATTCATTTTTATTTCTAGTCTGACGTGACACCTGAACGCGTTTCGTAATAACTTATTACATTTTCAAAGACTTTAGTTTACACACACACAACTGTAACCTGCAAACACTAAACAGAGTTTAAACAGCTTTCATTTTATACCTGCATTCGGGTGAGGTGATATGTTACAACAGTTTCGGATGAGGTGAAAACAAACTTTCAACACTAGACAGAACACGAAACAATGGGTATAATATTTTGTAAGTTAAAGGGAAGAATGGAAGTAACTGCAAAGGGCTTATTGGCCCATATTTCTTGATGTTTCTATATTAGTGCGGAGTCTTGAAGTGGGTAGAATATAGTTGTGCATTAATTGGCTGTTGATTGCTGGTGTTGACTTCTTAATGTGTAGTGCCTCGCAGATATCAAGCCGCCTGCTATCGCTGTATCTATCGATGATTTCCGTGTTTTTTGTTAAGACTTCTCTGGTGATGGTCTGGTTGTGGGAAGAGATTATATGTTCCTTAATGGAGCCCTGTTGCTTATGCATCGTTAATCGCCTGGAAAGAGATGTTGTTGTCTTGCCTATATACTGAGTACTTTGAGGCTTACAGTCCCCAAGTGGGCAATTGAAGGCATAGACGACATTGGTCTCTTTTAAAGCGTTCTGCTTTGTGTCTGGAGAGTTTCTCATGAGTAGGTTGGCCGTTTTCTTGGTTTTATAGTAAATCGTCAATTGTATCTTCTGATTTTTGTCTGTAGGGATAACGTTTCTATTAACAATATCTTTCAAGACCCTTTCCTCCGTTTTATGAGCTGTGGAAAAGAAGTTCCTGTAAAATAGTCTAATAGGGGGTACAGGTGTTGTGTTAGTTGACTCTTCAGAGGTTGCATGGCGTGTCACCTTCCTTCTTATGATGTCTTCAACGAAACCATTGGAGAAGCCGTTGTTGACTAGTACCTGCCTTACCCTACAGAGTTCTTCATCGACTTGCTTCCATCCTGAGCTGTGGCTTAGAGCACGGTCTACATAAGCGTTAACAACACTCCTCTTGTACCTGTCTGGGCAGTCACTGTTGGCATTGAGGCATATTCCTATGTTTATTTCCTTAGTGTAGACTGCAGTCTGGAAACCTCCGCTCCTTTCCATGACTGTTACATCTAGAAAGGGCAGCTTCCCATCCTTCTCCATCTAGTAAGTGAAACACAGCACAGAATTCCGCTCAAATGCCTCCTTCAGCTACTGCAGATGTCTGACATCAGGTAACTGTGTAAAAATGTCGTCAACATACCTGCAGTATATGCCCGGTTTCAAGTTCATGTCGACTAAGACTTTTTGTTCGATGGTACCCATGTAGAAGTTCGCAAACAGGACACCTAGGGGAGAAGCCATGGCGACCACATCTACTTGCTTATACATGTGCCCATCCGGGCTCAAGAAGGGTACCTCTTTAGTACAGGCTTGGAGTAGTTTCCTTAGAATGTTTTCTGGTATGTCAAGAGGAGTACAGGCCGGATCACAATGCACTCTGTCCGCTATCATCCCGATCGTTCGCATTTGTGTTCCTCACGGCGTGCCCCAAAGAATGAGGTGATTTGATAAAATGCTATGCCCAAGACTACCATCCGAGTGCCGGCAGGGAAGTGGTTCAAATTGCTTCGGCTATCACTTCCTTTTTGTCCGGTCGTGATGGTCAAGCGGATTAAGGCGTCCTGTAGATACCAGTTGCGTTGCTCCTGGCAGTATGGGTTCGGGTCACTTCTGGGGTGTGAGTTTTCAGTCGCATATAGTCCTGGGGTCCATTCAGGCTTGTTCACATTTGTGTTCCTCACGTGTGCCCCAAAGAATGATGTGATTTGATAAAATGCTATGCCCAAGATTACCATCCGAGTGCCGGCGGGGAAGTGGTTCAAATAGCTTCGGCAATCACTTCCTTTTTGTCTGGTCGTGATGGTCAAGCTGATTTAGGCGTCCTGTATATACCAGTTGCGTTGCTTCTCGCAGTATGGGTTCGAGTCACTTCTGGGGTGTGAGTTTTCAGTCGCATATAGTCCTGGGGACCATTCAGGCTTGTTCGCATTTGTGTTCCTCACGTGTGCCCCAAAGAATGAGGTGATTTGATATAATACTATGCCCAAGATTACCATCCGAGTGCCGGCGAGGAAGTGGTTCAAATAGCTTCGGCTATCACTTCCTTTTTGTCCGGTCGTGATGGTCAAGCGGATTAAGGCGCCCTGTATATACCAGTGCGTTGCTCCTCGCAGTATGGGTTCGAGTCACTTCTGGGGTGTGAGTTTTCAGTCATATATATATATATATATATATATATATATATATATATATATATATATATATATATATATATATATATATATATAAGTATATATATATATATAAATATATATATATATATATTTATATATTTATATATATATATATATATATATATATATATATATATATATATATATATATATATATATATATATATATATATATATATATATATATATATATATATATATATATATATATATGTCGTACCTAGTAGCCAGAACTCACTTCTCAGCCTACTATGCAAGGCCCGATTTGCCTAATAAGCCAAGTTTTCCTGAATTAATATATTTTCTCAAATTTTTTTCTTATGAAATGATAAAGCTACCCATTTCATTATGTATGAGGTCAATTGTTTTTTATTGGAGATAAAATTAATGTAGATATATGACCGAACCTAACCAACCCTACCTAACCTAACCTAACCTATCTTTATAGGTTAGGTTGGGTTAGGTAGCCGAAAACGTTAGGTTAGGTTAGGTTAGGTAGGTTAGGTAGACGAAAAACCATTAATTCATGAAAACTTGGCTTATTAGGCAAATTGGGCCTTGCATAGTAGGCTGAGAAGTGCGTTCTGGCTACTAGGTACGACATATATATATATATATATATATATATGTCGTACCTAGTAGCCAGAACGCACTTCTCAGCCTACTATGCAAGGCCAAATTTGCCTAATAAGCCAAATTTTCATGAATTATTTGTTTTTCGACTACCTAACCTACCTAACCTAACCTAACCTAACTTTTTTGGCTACCTAACCTAACCTAACCTATAAAGATAGGTTAGGTTAGGTTAGGTAGGGTTGGTTAGGTTCAGTCATATATCTACGTTAATTTTAACTCCAATAAAAAAAATTTGACCTCATACATAGTGAAATGGGTAGCTTTATCATTTCATAAGAAAAAAATCAGAGAAAATATATTAATTCAGGAAAACTTGGCTTATTAGGCAAATCGGGCCTTGCATAGTAGGCTGAGAAGTGAGTTCTGGCTACTAGGTACGACATATGTCTATATATATATATATATATATATATATATATATATATATATATATATATATATATATTTATATATATATATATATATATATATATATATATATATATATATATATATATATATATATATATATATATATATATATATATATGTCGTACCTAGTAGCCAGAACGCACTTCTCAGCCTACTATGCAAGGCCCGATTTGCCTAATAAGCCAAGTTTTACTGAAGTAATATATTTTCTCTAATTTTTTTCTCATGAAATGATAAAGCTACCCATTTCATTATGTATGAGGTCAATTTGTTTTTATTGGAGTTAAAATTAACGTAGATATATGACCGAACCTAACCAACCCTACCTAACCTAACCTAACCTATCTCTATAGGTTAAGTTAGGCTAGGTAGCTGAAAAAGTTAGGTTAGGTTAGGTTAGGTAGGTTAGGTAGTCGAAAAATAATTAATTCATGAAAACTTGGCTTATTAGGCAAATCGGGCCTTGCATAGTATGCTGAGAAGTGCGTTCTGGCTACTAGGTACGACATATATATATATATATATATATATGTCGTACCTAGTAGCCAGAACGCACTTTTTGGGCTACTATGCATGGCCCGATTTGCCTAATAAGCCAAGTTTTCCTGAATTAATATATTTTCTCCAATTTTTTTCTTATGAAATGATAAAGCAACCCATTTCATTATGTATGAGGTCAATTTTTTTTATTGGAGTTAAAATTAACTTAGATATATGACCGAACCTAACCAACCCTACCTAACCTAACCTAACCTATCTTTATAGGTTAGGTTTGGTTAGGTAGTCGAAAAAGTTAGGTTAGGTTAGGTTAGGTAGGTTAGGTAGTCGAAAAACAATTAATTCATGAAAACTTGGCTTATTAGGCAAATCGGGCCTTGCATAGTAGGCTGAGAAGTGCGTTCTGGCTACTAGGTACGACATATATATATATATATATATATATATATATATATATATATATATATATATATATATATATATATATATATGTCGTACCTAGTAGCCAGAACTCACTTCTCAGCCTACTATTCAAGGCCCGATTTGCCTAATAAGCCAAGTTTTCCTGAATTAATATATTTACTATAATTTTTTTCTTATGAAATGATAAAGCAACCCTTTTCTCTATGTATGAGGTCAATTTTTTTTATTGGAGTTAAAATTAACGTAGATATATGACCGAACCTAACCAACCCTACCTAACCTAACCTAACCTATATTTATAGGTAAGGTTAGGTTAGGTAGCCAAAAAAAGCTAGGTTAGGTTAGGTTAGGTAGGTTAGGTAGACGAAAAAACATTAATTCATGAAAACTTGGCTTATTAGGCAAATCGGGCCTTGAATAGTAGGCTGAGAAGTGCGTTCTGGCTATTAGGTACGACATATATATATATATATATATATATATATATATATATATATATATATATATATATATATATATATATATATATATATATATATATATATATATATATATATATATATATATATATATGGTGCCTTAATATGTGTGTGTCATTTCAAATACAGAAACCATTTTTATTTTCAGCTTTTCATAACAATGAGTTTGTTATTATAAAAGGTGTATGTGATAATAACTTTGTTTTCTCTTAATTACTGGATAATTAAACTGCGCTCACTGCTGTTGCGGTTTTAGATTAATGGAGTGATTTCAATGTTTTGTTGTGGGGTTTATTTGTTGTCTAAATGGGTGTTTAGAAAGTGTGTGTGTGTACTCGCCTATTTGTGCCTGCATTATAGAGATATAGCTCTTGGACCCTGCCATTCTGCTTCTATCCAGGCTATCCTGGTTGTATAAATATTTTTTTTTTAACATTTCCACTTTTTTCCACTCTGGCAATCACTCCTTAAGTATTATATATACCTCTCTATCATGTCCTCTCTGGCTCTCCTCTTTTCTAGCGTCGTCAGGTTTAGTTCCTTCAGTCTGTCTTCGTACCTCATCCCTCGCAGCTCTGGGAGGAGTCTCGTTGCAAACTTCAGCACCTTTTTGAGCTTCCTTGTGTGTTTTTTAAGATGAGACTCCAGGCAGGGTCGGCATACTCCAAGACTGGCCTCACATAAGCGGTATACAGTGATCTAAAGGCCTCCTTATTCATTTTTGTGAAGGATGTTCTGACTTTTGCCAGAGTAGAGTATGCCGCTGATGTTATTCTGTTTGTGTGAGCCTCTGGAGTTAGGTTTGGTGTAGTGTCCACTCCCAGGTCTTTGTCTCCAGTCGTTATAGGGAGCTAGTTTCCCTACATCGTATACCGTCTGTTTGGTCTCCTGTTCGCCTTTGTTCTGATGAGTTTGTGAGTATATCACTAAGTATGAGTTATATATCACCAGTCTCTCATTAAGTATTATCATTCACCAACATGAAGCTATTTTACACCATCCCCCCATGCACCTGGGCACAGCAACCAAATGTTCACCCTCTTCGCCCTTACTTCAATACACACAGAAATCACAATAGTTTGTGATCACAAATTCAACAATCACAATTCACAATTTCTGTGTGTACTGAAGTAAGGGCGAAGAGGTAGAACAGCTTGTTGACAGAGCCCGGGTGCATAGGGGGAATTGGGTAAAACCCCAAGTTTGTCTCGGAGAGGCTGCAGGATCCGTGTGAGGGCAGTAGCACTTCCGGTTGCAATTCTTTTGACCATGTCGTGGCGCAGTCGACTAAGGCGCCTCAGCCTCCACCACATCACTTCTTAATGCATTCCATTTGTCAACCACTCTGACACTAAAAAAGTTCTTCTAATATCTCTGTGGCTCATTTGGGCATTCAGTTTCCACCTGTGACCCTTAGTGTGTGTGCCCCTTGTGTTAAATAGCCTGTCTTTATCTACCCTATCAATTCCCTTGAGAATCTTGAATGTGGTGATCATATCCCCCCTAACTCTTCTGTCTTCTAGCGACGTGAGGTTTAATTCCCGTAGTCTCTCCTCATAGCTCATACCTCTCAGCTCGGGTACTAGTCTGGTGGCAAACCTTTGAACCTTTTCCAGTTTAGTCTTATCCTTGACTAGATATGGACTCCATGCTGGAGCTGCATACTCCAGGATTGGCCTGACATAGGTGGTATGCAAAGTTCTGAATAATTCCTTACACAAGTTTCTAAATGCCGTTCTTATTTTGGCTTACCTGGCATACGCCGCTGATGTTATCTTCTTGATATGGGAGTCAGGGGACAGGTCTGGCGTGATATCAATCCCCAAGTTTTTTTCTCTCTCTCTCTTACTATTGAAGAATTTCATCTCCCAGATGATACCTTGTATCTGGCTTCCTGCTCCCTACGCCTATCTTCATTACATTACATTTGGTTGGGTTAAACTCTAACAACCATTTGTTCGACCATCTTGAGGTTATCTTGAGATGATTTCGGAGCTTTTAGTGTCCCCGCGGCCCGGTCCTCGACCAGGCCTCCACCCCCAGGAAGCAGCCCGTGACAGCTGACTAACACCCAGGTACCTATTTACTGCTAGGTAACAGGAGCATAGGGTGAAAGAAAACTTTGTCCATTGTTTCTCGCCGGCGCCTGAGATCGAACGCAGGACCACAGGATCACAAGTCCAGCGTGCTGTCCGCTCGGCCGACCGGCTCACCATTCCTTCAGTTTGTCTAGGTTTTCGTGAAGCCTCAAGCAATACTCCTCTGTCTTGATCTTTCTCATAATTTTGGTGTCGTCAGCAAACATTGAGAGAAATGAGTCTATACCCTCTGGGAGATCATTTATATATATCAGAAACAGGATAGGTCCGAGTACAGAGCCCTGTTGGACTCCACTGGTGACTTCACGCCAATCTGAGATCTCACTCCTCACTGTAACTCTCTGCTTCCTATTGCTTAGGTACTCCTTTATCCACTAGAGCACCTTACCAGTTACTCCTGCCTGTCTCTCCAGCTTATATACTAGCCTCTTATGGGGTACTGTGTTAAAGGCTTTCCGACGATCCAAGAAAACGCAGTCCGGCCAGCCTTCTCTTTCTTGCACAATCTTTGTCATCTGGACGTAGAACTCTATTAAGCCTGTCAGGCAAGATTTAGGCTCCCTGAACCCATGTTGGCGATTTGTCATGCAGTCTCTTCTCTCCAGATGTGTTACCAGGTTTTTTCTCACGATCTTCTCCATCACCTTGCAGGGTATACAAGTCAAGGACACTGGCCTGTAGTTCAGTGCCTCTTGCCTGTCGCCCTTTTTGTATATTGGGACCACATTCGGCGTCTTCCATATTTCTGGTAGGTCTCCCGTCTCCAGTGACCTACTATATACTATGGAGAGTGGCAAGCAAAGTGCCTTTGCACACTCTTTCGGTACCCATGGCGAGATTCCGTCTGGACCAACAGCCTTTATCACATCCAGATCCAACAGGTGTCTCTTGACCTCATCTCTCGTAATTTCGAACCCTTCCAAGACCGCATGGTTCACTGCCCCCTCTCGTAGCGCAGTGACCTCACCTTGTTCTATTGTGAAGACCTCCTGGAACCTCTTGTTGAGTTCTTCACACACCTCTTCGTCATTTTCTGTATACCTGTCCTCTTCTGTTCTAAGTGTCATTACCTGTTCTTTCACTGTTGTTTTCCTCCTGATGTAACTGTGGAGTAGCTTTGGTTCGGTTTTGGCTTTGTTTGCATTTTAATAATTTTTCTCTGCTTCTCTTCTCACACTAACATACTCGTTCCTGGGTCTTTGGTATCTCTCTCTGCTTTCTGGTGTTCTGTTATTCCGGAAGTTCCTCCACGCCCTTTTGTTCAGTACCTTTGCTTCCATACATGCCCTGTTAAACCACGGATTCTTCTTTTGCTTCTCAGATTTTGTCTCTTGGACCGGAATGAACCTGTTTACTGCCTCCTGACACTTTTGGGTGACATAGTCCATCATGTTTTGTACAGACCTAGCTCTGAGGTCTGTGTCCCATGGTATATCCCTTAGGAAACTTCTCATCTCCTCATAATTCCCCTTTCGGTATGCAGCATTTTGTTTCCTAGTTCTTTTTTGAGGAGATAAAACCTAGCTCTACCAGGTACTCAAAGATCAATACACTGTGATCACTCATTCCCAAGGGTGCTTCCAACTTAAATTAACTTCCCTTATATCCCACTCCTTTAGGGTAAATATCAGATCGAGAATGGCTGGTTCATCCTCTCCTCTCATTCTTGTTGGTTCCTTGATGTGTTGGCTTAGAAAGTTTCTTGTTGCCACGTTCAGCAGCTTAGCTCTCCATGTATCTGGTCCTCCATGTGGGTCTCTGTTCTCCCAATCTATCTTCCAGTGGTTGAAGTCTCCCATGATTAGTAGTTCAGATCCATTCCTGCTGGCAACAGAAGCTGCTCTCTCTATTATGTTAATGGTGGCCATGTTGTTTCTATCATATTCCTGTCTGGGTCTTCTGTCATTTGGTGGTGGATTATATATGACTACAACTATAAAATTTTGTCCTCCAGTTGCTATGGTGCCTGTTATGTAGTCACTGAAACCTTCACAGCCCTGAATAACCATCTCCTCAAAATCCCAGCCTTTTCTTACCAGCAGAGCTACACCACCTCCTCCTCCTCTTCCTTCTCTCTCTTTCCTCACAACACAGTAGTCCTGTGGAAACACTGCATTTGTTATGGGTTTCGTTAGCTTTGTTTTTGTGAGTGCTATTATATCTCGGTTTTCTTCTAGTACCCATTCTCCAAGTTCATTTGTTTTATTTGTAATTCCATCTATGTTAGTGTACATTGCCTTGAGACTCACTTTCTTCTGTCCCTTCTCATGTTCCCTTCTTGGTGAACGTTCTGCTGATGGGGGAAGCTATTCCATGGGCGTGAGGATTTGTGGGGTGGATAACAGGGTCTCAGAGGATACTGGAGTGAGGGGTAGGGGGGGTCAAGTGAAGGGGGGACAGGGAGGGTATGGGATGAAAGGGGAGGGAGGACAGGGAGGGAAAGGGGGACAAGGCGGATATGGTGGGAGTATGGGAGGGGTAGCAGGGTGGGAATGGGGTAAGAGAGTGTTACGGTATCGTCTCTATCGTCAGAGTGTAGAGTGGCAATTTCAGCGCCATCTATGGGTCTGCTCTCAAACTCCCCTGGTATCGGATGCTATGTGGACAACGCCATCTGTTGGTGGTGGCGTGGTAGTGATAAATGGCTCTAGTTTCCTGCCTCAGTTAGAGTCCGAGGTCGATGATGGTAACCTCTGGTGGGTGGCGTATCAAGATCAGCACCATCTAGGTTGTTCTACGGGCATAATGTCAACTCTCCAGTGAATGAGTGTTACCTCATGGTTTCCCCAGTGTCCTGTCCATCTAACTAATGACGGTTTTATGTCCACAGAAGTGACATGAGGGCGCCATTGTACTGAGAAAGGCAGTTTACCTTGGTCAGTCCACGAACCCTTAGCTTGGTCCTGAAAGAAAACTAAGTAGCCGCCGTCGATCTAATCAGTGTATTAACTGCTAGTACACACAGTATTGGTGAAGATCGTTACACCTCGGGTTTGGCTATTTAAGGGTTACAGTCATGTGCCTAGCATGAAATGCTGCTAGCAAGCTTCTAGAGGCTTCTGACAGCGATAGCTTTGTTTGGGACCCCTGCCAGCGTGTTGCTGAAGCCCTCTGCCAGTACGTAGCTGGAAAGCGAAGGTGGGATGTAGGCGCATCGTGATACTGTGTGGGTGGACTGGCCCATATAAAAGTTGAACTCGCCAGTGTTGTCCAGTACAAGTGGACAGGGTACTGGCCGTCGTAATCACTGAAGTTCGTGAACACTGCCAACGCATTTGTGTCCTGGGTGGAAGTGACACTATTGTACATAAGTGTAGTTATAATCTATTTATATACACCTCTGGCTGGAAGAAGGGGGACCCATAGCCTCGGAGGAAACCACACATAACGCATTGGAGGGAATGTAGGTCCCCTCAAGTACAGTTTCTGTGTGCTTTTCTCCTACCACCCCCTTCCCTTTTTTTTTTGCTTTATTGTATATTTAAAGGTTACAAGACATAAATCTATTTACATATATATTTAATGGTGAAGGTGAATATATATTTAAGGAAAGCTTGTATTGTTTATCTTGTTAGTGTGTTAACAAGACGTGCAAATACCGCCAAGAAACAGCGCCCAATAAGACACTCTCCCACTCCGAGATTAACCACACCATCAACACACAACACAAAGCAGTGATTTATCATCAAATCACGCACACGAACACCCACAATTTTTCCCGCCAGCGAGATAAAGGAATCCGATGATATCGTACCACTTGAGATAGCAACAGCTTATAGACCCAGAGGGAGAGAGAGAGAGAGAGAGAGAGAGAGAGAGAGAGAGAGAGAGAGAGAGAGAGAGAGAGAGAGAGAGATCAATGGGATCAATATAGCATTGTTCCTATCGTGTGAAGGAGGGATTGTTTTGCTGTTATATGCTAATCTGTCAAATTCATAACCGGTCATCAGGAA
This sequence comes from Procambarus clarkii, assembly GCF_040958095.1. Taxonomy (NCBI): domain Eukaryota; kingdom Metazoa; phylum Arthropoda; class Malacostraca; order Decapoda; family Cambaridae; genus Procambarus; species Procambarus clarkii. Next base: position 35,115,097 of record NC_091174.1, on the reverse strand, counting down.
GCTCAATAGTTGAAACTGAAATTGAAATAGGTTTATTGGGTTGTAAATACACACACACAAAGGGATGAGGTATCTCAAGCTATTCTCACCCCGTTATATATATATATATATATATATATATATATATATATATATATATATATATATATATATATATATATATATATATATATATATATATATATATATATAATGTGTGACAAATCCACAAGGGCCGTGACGAGGGTTCAAACCTACGTCCGAGAGGATCTTAGACGCTGCCTTAATCGACTGAGCTACGACATGACTAAAAGAATTGCAACTGGGAAATCATCCTGACCTACCACGGAACCTGCAGTCTGTCCGAGACACAGACCAGTGTTTTACACAATTCCCCCATGCACCCGAGCTCTGCCAGTAGACTGTTCTATCTCTTCGTCCTTACTTCATTACACACAGAAATCACAATAGCGTGAAGCATCAAATCCCTTGTGGATTTGTTCATTTGATGCATCATGCTATTGTGACTTCTGTGTGTGTATATATATTATATATATATATATATATATATATATATATATATATATATATATATATATATATATATATATATATATATATATATATATATATAAATAAAGGGGTACCACCACTGGTTTAATTAAAGGGACCCACATCCTCGAAGAAGAAAATAAATAGTGTTCAGAGAAGACCTTGTGGATTCTCACTGAATACTTTAATCTTTTCCTCTCCTACCACCCCTATTATTATTTTTTTTTTTTTTTTATTTGATTTTATTGCAATGTTACAGTTTACAGAAAACACACACTTATATAACAATATACCAATCAGTGTTCGAAGACCTCGTCCAGTTCCTCGGGGGTCAGGTGCGTACCCAAGATACAACACGCATTTCCCCTCTGAACAGCGACACTGAGGCGCTGGAACATAAAACTGGCCGCTCTTGGGTCTCTAGTCTTCCCAATGAGTTCCTCGCCCAGCTCCTTCAGGAACTTAAGTGCACATTTACCCCAGGCGCCCAGAGTCTCAGAGCCTATTGGCACGAACCTGTAACAACGTTCTAGGTCCCTGTACTTGTTAGTTTTCTGGGTCTCCCTGAAGGTGGCCGCCCCGCCTCCCTCAGCTGCGCTGTAAGGTAGATAGGTATCAGCCAATGTGGATGCACACGTGTAGTCCCACACGACCTGTTTACCTTCTCTCCACGGCTGCAGGGTGACTCCATCTGGGCGTTTTTGGCTGTTGTCAGGCCTGCACAACTGAGGTTCCCTTTGTGCTGGGCACCCAGCTGAAGCCAAACTTCTCTTGATGATGTCATTGACTGCTTCATGTCTGGCAATCTTTCCCTGTGTCTTACGACAGATGAGACCATGGCTGCCGTATTGGTCTGCCCGAGCATGGCCGCAAATACACCGGTGCTCGGTGGAGATAGGGGCGGCAAGGCGCAGAGCAACACCAATACTTAGGGTCCGATGGTCCAGGCGGGTCCCCAAGGCGGAATTAGGGACTGCCAACAGGAAGTCCCCGGCATGGGGAGCTTGCACAGCTAGAAGACGCGCTTTGTCCTTCCTGGAAGCTGCCTCCAGCAATGATGTGGCGATGTTCTCCACTATGGGGCTATCCCATTTGGACTGTTTGCAGTCATTTGGAAAAGTCGGTCGAGGATGAGAGTTGACAAGAGTGTCCCACTGACCGACTCCTTCCGCGAATTTGGGATCATGAATCCCAATGAAGTCTCTTAGGTGTTCCGGTAGTATTTCCTTAACTAATTCACCTGTTGCACTGGTCGAGGATAAGAATGCCGGCAATGCTAACTGGGTCGCCTTGCGAATACCTATCCCCCCGAGTCTAACTGGGAGCGTTGCTTGGTCCCATTGGTCATCTTGCAGGGAGAGGTTTAACACTTTCACGGTTATTGACCTTAGGAGTGTGTCATATTCTGTTAATTTTGGGCTGTCGAAGGAGGGAGCACACCTTAGGAAATAGGTCAGTCTGGGCAAAGCCAGGCACCTTGTGAGAAGGTACAGAGCATCGTGGGCGTCCAAAGCCCCTATTCTTCCCTCCATCCTCCTCAGGTCGTTCAGCTTTTCTTCGAGGACTACCTCAATGGCGCTCGAGCCCAGAGGTGCCCCTAGCAGCACACTGTCGGTGGGAGCGATCACTTGGGCTCCTGGCAATATGGTTCGCACTGCATCTATGGTTGGTTGGCTAGATGAGATGATTTCACACTTTAATGGGTTTAGGGTGAGTCCTAACTCCTCTCCCTTAGATTTCACCAGCTGTAGATCTTCTAGCAGAGACTCCTGTGTCCCTGCCAGGGTGCCATCGTCCAGGAACCAGATGTTGAGTTCGCTGGTCAACCTGCTTGTGACCTCTTTAACAGCCATGCAAAAAAGAAAAGGGGCAAGTGGGTCTCCCTGCTGGACACCTTCTGCAGAAACAACTTCATGTTCCCCAAACAGCAGCGTCGATTCCCTACTGTACCCTGCTGAAACGAAGGGGAGTAGAGAAGGAAAGCTTGTTCGAACTGCTTCCAGTACCACATCCCTTTTTACCTGGTTGAAGGCATTTTTAAAGTCTAATTTAATTAATGCCTTATTTTCTGGGAGGTGCTTTATATAGGCTCGTGCTGCATGAGCTGCTGCTTCACAGCCATGGGGGACACCAAAACCTAGTTGATGGGGTCGAAGCATCGTCGCAGCGTCTATGCTAATTTTTCTGACAGCTGCCCTAGCAACAAGGCGCCGAAGTGTGTTACCCACGGCAATGGGTCTGACTCCACCATCTTTCTTCTTGAGGGCACAAAGGGATGCTCCAAAGAAAAAGGGTTTTATTGTATCTGGGATCAACCCAGAGAGGCAGTCGTTGACAAACTTCGTGACCTCTGACAATAGTGTCTCGGCAACTTCTCCGAGAACTGGATTTACCATCTCCTTGAGGTGCTGAGGTCTTACTCCAGTGTATCCCCCTGCCGAGCCTGGCGGAAATGACATGATGGCTTTGTATACCTCTGACGCTTGGAGGAATAGAGGTCCCATGTCTGGGACATTTGTGTCCTGAGCAGTGGGTTCCCATGGTACTCTAGGAGGGTGCTTCTCTCTCAGCGAGTTGGCGGTAGCGGTATTTCTAGGGGCGATTGTGTCTTCGCTGGTAAGTAACCTAATTGCCCCTACTGTGTTGCCCTCTTCAATTTTTTTTGGTCACTTGTGTTCCAAGTTTAAAATTGTCATTGGAACTCTTGGGTCTGCCACGACGGTTTTTGCGTTGAGGAGGGATGGGGATCAAGTTGTCAGCTCTGGGGAAATTATTTATTGCCCTAGTGACTGATGAGGCTAGTGACTTGCCTCCTCTTGCAGGTACGCCTAAGCAAATATTGCCAAACAGGAGCAAATTATGCCATGCTTTGATGGTGGCAGCGGCATTAAGATTTGCAGACCGTTCATTTACTTTCCTTAAAAGGTCTGTATATTTCCCTGCTGCAAATGGGCGCGCTGCTTTAGGAATGTGGGGAAGAGTTCTGGTGGTGGATGCTTTGATGGCCCCCAGGAGGTCATCTGATGACATGAAGTTTGCTGGGATGTGTGGGGGTGCCGGGGGGACCTGTGGGCCTTCTCTCTCTACAGGAACCGTCAATGAACCCTCACAATTGTTGTGTTGACGTAGGGTTCCATCGTTTCTAAGGCTGTGTGATTCGTCACACACCCGACACGTTCCTCTGGGTCTGGGTCCTCTGGTTGCACGTCTTGGTGCACTGTTCCCAGGACCGTGTTCTTGGCTGAGGGGTTCCTGGTTAGTTGGTGGAGTCCCCTCCATCCCCCGGGCGGCCGGCGTGGGAGGGATGACAGGGGTGGTGGCGGCAGGGGTGGACACGGGTGGTGGCAGGAGGGGTGGCTAGCTGTCCCTCACACTCACCACTCCTATGAGTACTTGTGTCTCCCTCCCTTTTGGGAGGAACCTGAATGCCTGCTGTGACCTGCGCCATATCTGGGTGCATGGAGGGTAGCACATCCCTGCAACAAGCACTGTATATTATAAAAACTGTATTATAAAACTGTATATTATATATATATATAATATATATATATATATATATATATATATATATATATATATATATATATATATATATATATATATATTTATATATATTTATATATATTATTAAATATTATTAAATATGACCGAAAAAGTAAGATTAATAATTCTAACACGAATTTTCTCAATATTTCTTATATTTCTTTTCACTCCTGATGGTAATTGAAAAATCAATTCTCCAAAATTCATTTTTATTTCTAGTCTGACGCGACACTTAAACGTCTTTCGTAATAACTTATTACATTTTCAAAGACTTTTAGTTTACACAGACACAACTATAACCTGAAAACACTAAACAGAGTTCTTATTATGCTATGATTTAAACAGCTTTCATTTTATTTTATACCCACATTTTGGGTGAGGTGATATGTTACAACAGTTTTGGATGAGGTGAACAAAACTTTCAACACAGGACAGAACACGAAACAATGGGTATTAATTGGGTAAATTGAAAGGTAAGAATGGAAGTAACTGCAGAGGGCCTATTGCCCCATATTTCTTGATGCTTCTATATTGGAGCGGAGTCTTGAAGTGGGTAGAATATAGTTGTGCATTAATTGGCTGTTGATTGCTGGTGTTGACTTCTTGATGTGTAGTGCCTCGCAGATGTCAAGCCGCCTGCTATCGCTGTATCTATCAATGATTTCTGTGTTGTTTGCTAAGATTTCTCTGGTGATGGTCTGGTTGTGGGAAGAGATTATATGTTCCTTAATGGAGCCCTGTTGCTTATGCATCGTTAATCGCCTGGAAAGAGATGTTGTTGTCTTGCATATATACTGAGTTCTTTGAGACTTACAGTCCCCAAGTGGGCATTTGAAGGCATAGACGACGTTGGTCTCTTTTAAAGCATTCTGCTTTGTGTCTGGAGAGTTTCTCATGAGTAGGCTGGCCGTTTTTTCGGTTTTATAGTAAATCGTCAGTTGTATCCTCTGATTTTTGTTTGTAGGGATAACGTTTCTATTAACAATATCTTTCAGGACCCTTTCCTCCGTTTTATGAGCTGTGGAAAAGAAGTTCCTGTAAAATAGTCTAATAGGGGGTAAAGGTGTTGTGTCATTGGCACATGGGGTTTTCTCGAATTTTTTCCCATGCCGGTCATTGGCGCAGGGGTTTTCTCAAATTTTTTCTCCATGCTGGTTATTGGCGCAAGGGGTTTTCTTGAATTTTTTTCTACAAGTCGCTCTATGACCCCTACCATTAAGCTCAAGGGGATTAAAATGCCGGTCCGTGGCGCATCCAAATTCCGTTACCCCGGCGACCTTGAACAGGCATCGCCAATGGTCAATGACGTCACCAGCAAGCCGCCCAGCGTTCCTGCACAGGCCCGTTCAAGAGGATTAAAAAGCTGGTCTATGTGTCATGTATTTTGCGTTACAACAGTGGTCCTGAAACCTAATGTAAAATACCATCAACCCAGTCTATTTTAAATTTCCTATTTACTTCCAACTATCGTCCAGTGCAAAAGGGGAAGCAACACAGAGCATGAACTATCATGTTTCTCCGCGTTCTCCCCTATCAGTCATTTATATGAAAACAGTCCCCTGCCAGGCGTGGTGACTTCAATGCGATTTCAGTACTAATCCAATATTGCTTCATAACGCATAAATATATATATGCACGTACATAAATATATATGCACATCTCCCATTCACTCAAAAACATGCCTCCCCACACCTTGCTGTAGCATAATAACAAATCAAAATACTCATTCAGTGTACATATATAGGAATTCTCCATTGAGTAAAAGCAAGCCTCTCATGTTTTTGAAATAGAGGCATATGAGATGGCATAGCTTAAATTTTACCAACTTGAACTAAATCTTGGTTTGGATATGCTAGGTCAGGTTAGGTGAGGTCGTGTAGGGAAGGATATATACAATATCTTAGGGGTAATAAATAGTAGTAGTAGGGGGCCTACTACTACTGCTACTAGGGGTAATGAACTAGCATGTTTATGAAATAGTGTAAATTTTCCTATTTGGGGTTCGAGCTATATGGCCAACTCATGTAATGTATGGGCAGAGGTGACATAGGCTTGTATGTGAGGATATGAGATGCTCATATTTAGTTAGTTTAGCTTTTGCTAGGTTGAATTTAGTCAAATTTGTGTAGTATTAGTATATTTTTTTGATAGATTTAGATGAATTTAGGTTTAAATAGGATGCTTTTTTGATAAGATATAGCAAATTTGCTTAAAATTATCATAGAAAATACTGACTTTACCTAACCCCACCTGCCCTAACATAACTAAGGCTAGAACAAATAAGTCTGTTAGATGGTTTGCATAAATAAATATGGGTGACCTGATTGGAGAGGATGTGACTAGGAAGGTATTAATAAGACATTAAAAACAATGGACGTATGTTAGATGAATAGTTTAGCACTAATAATGTTGAAATATTAACGGAAAATGAATGTATTTTATATTGAGCTCATCGGAAGTCATATGTACCTTTTTTATTTGTGAAATTGTGACTTTTGGGGAGTTGGTTAAACTCAGCATATTGTAATTAATGTCCTAAATATACCTAGAAAAATATCATGCAAATTGTGTATTGTTTGACCCAGTTGGTTGTGTTTGTATTTGTACATATATTGCACAATTAATATACTTGTGTATTAATTGGGCAGATTATGTATTTTGCATAAGTTGTATGATTATTGGAATCATGTATTATTATATTTCTATAAATTGTGTATTGTTTTGTGCAAGTCGTATGTGTTAATTGTATGTGTATATGAGGAAATTTTCTAGTTGTGTATTTAATGAATATGTGCTAGTTATGTATTGTTCAGTTGTGTATTGATTATATTTTTGAGCAAGTTGTGTAAATGTCGCAATTGTATTTGTGTAAATCGTGTATTTATGTTAGTTGTGTATTTTCATATTTGGGGTAGTTATGTATTGTACGTATTTGTGCTAGATATGTATTTGTGCAAGTTGTGTAATAATTATGAAAGATGTGTAATATATGTGAAAGTTGTGTATTAATTGCGCATGTTGTGTAATTGCATATGGACGAATTGTTCATTTATACCTTTGTGTATTGATTGTCATTGTGAAAGTCGAGTAATTATATAGCAAGTTTTCTTGTATTAATTGTGCAAAGATGTATAATAATTACACAAATTGTGTAATAATTGTCCATGTTTTATAATAATTTTTGTGCTAATAGTGCATTTATGCAAGTTGTGTTTTTAATTTGTTGAAGTGGAACTGGTGCAACTGTATTTTTGTGTGCAAATTGTGTATTTTGTGTAAGCTCTGTAATCTGAAAAAATAGATCTTAATGGTGTAAGTGTATTTTGGTTTATGAGACAATGTATGGGTATTTTGTGAAAATTATTTATATGAAATTGTGTAATTTTAGTGAAAGCGCATTTTTGATTGTCTAAACGCATAAGCGTTTTGAAATATTTGTGCAACTACCATACTTTGTGTAAATGTCAAACTCTGAGCGTACATGCAATATTGTGTAAATGGGATATTTTTGTGTGCAACTGACAAATTTTGTATGTAAATGTCATATTTTTTTGTGTGATGATATATTTTGAGTGCAAATAATATATTTTGTGCATAAATGGCATATTTGGTGTGTAAATGCTGTATTTTCTGTGTGTATGGCATAAATTACATCTGATTAATGGGGAAATGGTGGCAAAAAACTTGGCTATTCTCTATGAATGTATGGGATGTTGAGTATGCGTAGGTATGTATGCTTGTATTTGCGAGTGTTGGTTTAGTAACAAGTTAGCTGATTTGCGTAGCAAGACTAGGATTTTTTTTTTTGAGGTGTAGAAATTATTAGCTTATGAATACTTTGGCTAGCATCCAGCTGAGTTGCTAGATGGATGAATTGAGGTGCGACATTTGGATAACTATTTGTTGGATGTGAGGACAGTTGACTAGACTATGAACACAGCAACTAATTCGCTGTACTGCCAGATGTGTGGTAACTACTTGTGGATTATAGTACGATATCTAGCTATAGGGTTTCATAATTGCTGTTGTGTATAAAACTAGAATGAGAGCTATTTATTAAAACTATTATTGTAAATTAATACTTTAAGTGAGATCCCTTGGATCGTGGGATTTAAGTAGGATTTTAAGCATAGGGTTAGACATGAATATGAATGAGATTGGGTGGAAATATATAGGAGCTGCCTCGTATGGGCCAAATAGGACTTCTGCAGTTACCTTTATTCTTATGTTCAGCTCACCTACAATGCTGCCAAATGTACGATTCTGCAAAAATAGCGTATGACATTTGGGTTGCTGTTATACTTTTGAACTTATCACTGAATAATGATTACAGTTGTGGTTGACTAAAATGTATATTCTTAAATCTCTGATTAGGTTAGGAGGGGATGGATAGTCTAGCCATTTTTAATAATACCATAAAATACAGGACATATACAGGTAGGACGCTAAAGGCCGCATTGGTTATCTGGTGATGTCACACATTGTTGACCAGTCAGGTGCTGTGATGCCTTGACACTTATATGCTAATGGCCAACAACACCTTATCCCTATACCTGAGGTCGCTTTTCGTGATGTCACTAAACAACAACAACAACTGGTCTGTAGAATGTATTTGTTTGTTATATAATAAGTTAGGTTAGGATGGTTTGATAGGGTTTATGAATAACAGAAAATATGAGCAATGAGCGAAAACACGAGTCAATGCAGCTGAATATCGCCTATGATGTTACAGAGTACAGTTGAGGTATTGGGAGCGATTAAGAGTTCACACTTATGTGTGAGGTTCCTAGGGTCCGCATTTAGCACGTTGGCGCCTCGCACCGCATTAGGGATGATGACGTCAGAAAAGAAGGTAACTGCAGAAGGCCTTATTTCAAAAACATGAGAGGTTTCCTTTTACTCAATGGAGAATTCCTATATATGTACACTGAATGAGTATTTTGATTTGTTATTATGCTACAGCAAGGTGTGGGGAAGCATGTTTTTGAGTGAATGGGAGATGTGCATATATATTTATGTACGTGCATATATACTTATGTACGTGCATATATATATTTATGCGTTATGAAGCAATATTGGATTAGTACTGAAATCGCATTGAAGTCACCACGCCTGCCAGGGGACTGTTTTCATATAAATGACTGATAGGAGAAACGCGGAGAACGCGGAGAAACATGATAGTTCATGCTCTGTGTTGCTTCCCCTTTTGCACTGGACGATAGTTGGAAGTAAATAGGAAATTTAAAATAGACTGGGTTGATGGAATTTTACATTAGGTTTCAGGACCACTGTTGTAACGCAAAATACATGACACATAGACCAGCTTTTTAATCCTCTTGAACGGGCCTGTGCAGGAACGCTGGGCGGCTTGCTGGTGACGTCATTGACCATTAGCGATGCCTGTTCAAGGTCGCCGGGGTAACGGAATTTGGATGCGCCAGGGACCGCCATTTTAATCCCCTTGAGCCTAATGGTAGGGGTCATAGAGCGACTTGTAGAAAAAAATTCAAGAAAACCCCTTACGCCAATGACCAGCATGGAGAAAAAAATTGAGAAAACCCCATGCGCCATTGACCAGCATGGGAAAAAATTCGAGAAAACCCCATGGCCAATGACCAGCATGGAGAAAAAAATTGAGAAAACCCCATGCACCATTGACCGGCATGGGAAAAAATTCGAGAAAACCCCATGCGCCAATGACCAGCATGGAGAAAAAAATCGAGAAAACCCCATGCACCAATGACCGGCATGGGAAAAAAGTTCGTAAAACCCCTGCGCCAATGACCGATATGGGAAAAAAGCAGAAATGCCGTTATTGGGGCCTTTTACACTACTTGTTCTCTCACAGGATGAGTGGTGCTGCCCAATACTGTCACTATGGCGGTGTGTTCACTCACTGGATAAGTGGCGCTGCCCAATAATGTCATTATGGTGGTGTTTTCACTCACAGGATGAGTGACGCTGCCCAATAATGTCGCTATGGTGGTGTGTCCACTCACAGGATGAGTGACGCTGCCCAATGCTGTCACTATGGCGGTGTGTTCACTCACAAGATGAGTGATGCTGCCCAATACTGTCACTATGGCGGTGTGTTCCCTCATAGAATGAGTGGCGCTGCCCAATAATGTCGCTATGGTGGTTTGTCCACTCACAGGATGAGTGATGCTGCCCAACACCGTTACTATGGCGGTGTGTCCACTCACATGATGAGTGATGCTGCCCAATACTGTCACTATGGCGGTGTGTTCCCTCATAGAATGAGTGGCGCTGCCCAATACTGTAACTATGGCGGTGTGTTCCCTCACAGAAAGAGTGACGTTGCCCAATACTGTCACTATAGCGGTGTATCCACTCACAGGATGAGGCACGCTGCCCAATACTGTCACTATGGAGGTGTAAACACTCACAAGATGAGTGACTGCCCAATACTGTCACTATGGCAGTTTGTTCACTCACAGGATGAGAAACGCTTCCCAATACTGTCACTATGGTGGTGTGTCCACTCACAGGATGAGTGATGCTGCCCAATACATTCACTATGGCAGTGTGTCCACTCACTGGATGAGTGGCGCTGCCCAATACTGTCACTATGGCGGAGTGTTTACTCACAGGATGAGTTTCGCTGCCAAATACTGTCACTATGGTGGTATGCCCACTCACAGGATGAGTGGTGCCGGCCAATACTGTCACTATGGCGGTGTGTTCACTCACAGGATGAGTGACGCTGCCCAATACTGTCTCAATCACGGTATGTTCACTCACTGGATGAGTGGCGCTGCCCAATACTGTCACTATGGCGGTGTGCTCACTCACAGGAAGAGTGACGCTGCCCAATACTGTCACTATGGCGGTTTGTTCACTCACAGGCTGAGTGACTGTGCCCAATACTGTCACTATGGCGGTGTGTTCCCTCACAGGATGAGTAGCGCTGCCCAATACTGTCACTATGGCGGTGTGTTCACTCACAAGATGAGTGGCGCTGCCCAATACTGTTACTATGGCGGTGTGTCGACTCACAGGAAGAGTGACGCTGCCCAATACTGTCACTATAGCGGTGTGTCCACTCACAGGATGAGTGACGCTGCCCAATACTGGCACTATGGCGGTGTGTCCACTCACAAGATGAGTGACTCTGCCCAATACTGTCACTATGGCGGTGTGTTCACTCAAAGGATGAGAAACGCTTCCCAATACTGTCACTATGGTGGTGTGTCCACTCACAGGATGAGTGACTGTGCCCAATACTGTCACTATGGCGGTGTGTTCACTCACAGGATGAGTGGTGCTGCCCAATACTGTCACTATGGCGGTGTGTCCACTCATAGGAAGAGTGACGCTGCCCAATACTGTCACTATAGCGGTGTGTTCACTCAAAGGATGAGTGACGCTGCCCAATACTCTCACTATGGCGGTGTGTCCACTCACAAGATGAGTGACTCTGCCCAGTGCTGTCACTATGGCGGTGTGTCTACTCACAAGATGAGTGACTCTGCCCAACACCGTCACAATGGCGGTGTGTCCACTCACATGATGATTGATGCTGCCCAATACTGTCACTATGGCGGTGTGTCCACTCACAAGATGAGTGACTCTGCCCAATGCTGTCACTATGGCGGTGTGTTCACTCACAGGATGAGGAAACGCTTCCTAATACTGTCACAATGGTGGTGTGTCCACTCACAGGATGAGTGACGCTGCCCAATACTTTCACTATGGCAGTGTGTCCACTCACAGGATGAGTGGCGCTGCCCAATACTGTCACTATGGCGGAGTGTTCACTCACAAGATGAGTTTCGCTGCCCAATACTGTCACTATGGTGGTGTGTCCACTCACAGGATGAGTGGTGCTGCCTAATACTGTCACTATGGCGGTGAGTTCACCCACAGGATGAGTTTCGCTGCCCAATACTGTCTCTATGGTGGTGTGTCCACTCACAGGATGAGTGGTGCTGGCCAATACTGTACCTATAGCGGTGTGTTCACTCACAGGATGAGTGGCGCTGCCCAATACTAATAACTATGGCGGTGTATTCACTCACATGATGAGTGGTACTGTCCAATACTGTAACTATGGCGATGTGTTCACTTACAGAATGATTGATGTTGCCCAATACTGTCACTATTGCGGTGTGTTCACTCACAGGATGAGTGGCGCTGCCCAATACTGTCCCTATGGCGGTGTGTTCACTCACATGATGAGTGACGCTGCCCAATACTGTCTCAATCACGGTGTGTTCACTCACTGGATGAGTGGCGCTGCCCAATACTGTCACTATGGCGGTGTGCTCACTCACAGGAAGAGTGACGCTGCCCAATACTGTCACTATGGCGATTTGTTTACTCACAGGCTGAGTGACTGTGCCCAATACTGTCACTATGGCGGTGTGTTCCCTCACAGGATGAGTAGCGCTGCCCAATACTGTCACTATGGTGGTGTGTTCACTAACAGGATGAGTGGCGCTGCCCAATACTGTTACTATGGCGGTGTGTCCACTCACAGCAAGAGTGACGCTGCCCAATACTGTCACTATGGCGGTGTGTTCACTCAAAGGATGAGAAACGCTTCCCAATACTGTCACTATGGTGGTGTGTCCACTCACAGGATGAGTGACGCTGCCCAATACATTCGCTATGGCAGTATGTCCACTCACAGGCTGAGTGACTGTGCCCAATACTGTCACTATTGCAGTGTGTTCACTCACAGGATGAGTGGCGCTGCCCAATACTGTCACTATGGCGGTGTGTCCACTCAAAGGAAGAGTGACGCTGCCCAATACTGTCACTATAGCGGTGTGTTCACTCAAAGGATGAGTGACGCTGCCCAATACTCTCACTATGGCAGTGTGTCCACTCACAAGATGAGTGACTCTGCCCAATGCTGTCACTATGGCGGTGTGTCCACTCACAAGATGAGTGACTCTGCCCAACACCGTCACAATGACGGTGTGTCCACTGACATGATGATTGATGCTGCCCAATACTGTCACTATGGCGGTGTGTCCACTCACAAGATAAGTGACTCTGCCCAATGCTGTCACTATGGCGGTATGTTCACTCACAGGATGAGGAAACGCTTCCTAATACTGTCACAATGGTGGTGTGTCCACTCACAGGATGAGTGACGCTGCCCAATCCTTTCACTATGGCAGTGTGTCCACTCACAGAATGAGTGGCGCTGCCCAATACTGTCACTATGGCAGAGTGTTCACTCACAAGATGAGTGGCGCTGCCCAATACTGTTACTATGGCGGTGTGTCGACTCACAGGAAGAGTGACGCTGCCCAATACTGTCACTATAGCGGTGTGTCCACTCACAGGATGAGTGACGCTGCCCAATACTGGCACTATGGCGGTGTGTCCACTCACAAGATGAGTGACTCTGCCCAATACTGTCACTATGGCGGTGTGTTTACTCAAAGGATGAGAAACGCTTCCCAATACTGTCACTATGGTGGTGTGTCCACTCACAGGATGAGTGACTGTGCCCAATACTGTCACTATGGCGGTGTGTTCACTCACAGGATGAGTGGTGCTGCCCAATACTGTCACTATGGCGGTGTGTCCACTCATAGGAAGAGTGACGCTGCCCAATACTGTCACTATAGCGGTGTGTTCACTCAAAGGATGAGTGACGCTGCCCAATACTCTCACTATGGCGGTGTGTCCACTCACAAGATGAGTGACTCTGCCCAGTGCTGTCACTATGGCGGTGTGTCTACTCACAAGATGAGTGACTCTGCCCAACACCGTCACAATGGCGGTGTGTCCACTCACATGATGATTGATGCTGCCCAATACTGTCACTATGGCGGTGTGTCCACTCACAAGATGAGTGACTCTGCCCAATGCTGTCACTATGGCGGTGTGTTCACTCACAGGATGAGGAAACGCTTCCTAATACTGTCACAATGGTGGTGTGTCCACTCACAGGATGAGTGACGCTGCCCAATACTTTCACTATGGCAGTGTGTCCACTCACAGGATGAGTGGCGCTGCCCAATACTGTCACTATGGCGGAGTGTTCACTCACAAGATGAGTTTCGCTGCCCAATACTGTCACTATGGTGGTGTGTCCACTCACAGGATGAGTGGTGCTGCCTAATACTGTCACTATGGCGGTGAGTTCACCCACAGGATGAGTTTCGCTGCCCAATACTGTCACTATGGTGGTGTGTCCACTCACAGGATGAGTGGTGCTGGCCAATACTGTACCTATAGCGGTGTGTTCACTCACAGGATGAGTGGCGCTGCCCAATACTAATAACTATGGCGGTGTATTCACTCACATGATGAGTGGTACTGTCCAATACTGTAACTATGGCGATGTGTTCACTTACAGGATGATTGATGTTGCCCAATACTGTCACTATTGCGGTGTGTTCACTCACAGGATGAGTGGCGCTGCCCAATACTGTCCCTATGGCGGTGTGTTCACTCACATGATGAGTGACGCTGCCCAATACTGTCTCAATCACGGTGTGTTCACTCACTGGATGAGTGGCGCTGCCCAATACTGTCACTATGGCGGTGTGCTCACTCACAGGAAGAGTGACGCTGCCCAATACTGTCACTATGGCGATTTGTTTACTCACAGGCTGAGTGACTGTGCCCAATACTGTCACTATGGCGGTGTGTTCCCTCACAGGATGAGTAGCGCTGCCCAATACTGTCACTATGGTGGTGTGTTCACTAACAGGATGAGTGGCGCTGCCCAATACTGTTACTATGGCGGTGTGTCCACTCACAGCAAGAGTGACGCTGCCCAATACTGTCACTATGGCGGTGTGTCCACTCACAAGATGAGTGACTCTGCCCAATACTGTCACTATGGCGGTGTGTTCACTCAAAGGATGAGAAACGCTTCCCAATACTGTCACTATGGTGGTGTGTCCACTCACAGGATGAGTGACGCTGCCCAATACATTCGCTATGGCAGTATGTCCACTCACAGGCTGAGTGACTGTGCCCAATACTGTCACTATTGCAGTGTGTTCACTCACAGGATGAGTGGCGCTGCCCAATACTGTCACTATGGCGGTGTGTCCACTCAAAGGAAGAGTGACGCTGCCCAATACTGTCACTATAGCGGTGTGTTCACTCAAAGGATGAGTGACGCTGCCCAATACTCTCACTATGGCGGTGTGTCCACTCACAAGATGAGTGACTCTGCCCAATGCTGTCACTATGGCGGTGTGTCCACTCACAAGATGAGTGACTCTGCCCAACACCGTCACAATGACGGTGTGTCCACTGACATGATGATTGATGCTGCCCAATACTGTCACTATGGCGGTGTGTCCACTCACAAGATAAGTGACTCTGCCCAATGCTGTCACTATGGCGGTATGTTCACTCACAGGATGAGGAAACGCTTCCTAATACTGTCACAATGGTGGTGTGTCCACTCACAGGATGAGTGACGCTGCCCAATACTTTCACTATGGCAGTGTGTCCACTCACAGAATGAGTGGCACTGCCCAATACTGTCACTATGGCAGAGTGTTCACTCACAAGATGAGTTTCGCTGCCCAATACTGTCACTATGGTGGTGTGTCCACTCACAGGATGAGTGGTGCTGCCTAATACTAGTCACTATGGCGGTGAGTTCACCCACAGGATGAGTTTCGCTGCCCAATACTGTCACTATGGTGGTGTGTCCACTCACAGGATGAGTAGTGCTGGCCAATACTGTCACTATGGCGGTGTGTCCACTCACAGGATGAGTGGCGCTACCCAATACTGTCACTATGGCGGTGAGTCCAATCACAGGATGAGTGCCGCAGCCCAATACTAATAACTATGGCGGTGTATTCACTCACATGATGAGTGGTACTGTCCAATACTGTAACTATGGCGATGTGTTCACTCACAGGATCAGTGGTGCTGCCCAATACTGTCACTATGTCGGTGTGTTCACTCACAGGATGAGTGGCGATGCCCAATACTGTCACTATGGCGATGTGTTCACTCACAGGATGAGTGGCGCTGCCCAATACTGTCACTATGGCGGTGTGTTCACTCACAGGATGAGTGGCACTGCCCAAT
Source organism: Procambarus clarkii (assembly GCF_040958095.1). Lineage (NCBI taxonomy): Eukaryota > Metazoa > Arthropoda > Malacostraca > Decapoda > Cambaridae > Procambarus > Procambarus clarkii. The sequence goes on along the minus strand of NC_091174.1, from coordinate 35,098,978 downwards.
ACTGTCACTATGGTAGTTGGTTCACTCACAGGATGAGTGACGCTGCCCAATACTGTCACTATGGCGGAGTGTTCACTCACAAGATGAGTTTCGCTGCCCAATACTGTAACTATGGTGGTGTGTCCACTCACAGGATGAGTGGTGCTGCCTAATACTGTTACTATGGCGGAGTGTTCACTCACAAGATGAGTTTCGCTGCCCAATACTGTCACTATGGTGGTGTGTCCACTCACAGGATGAGTAGCGCTGCCCAATACTGTCACTTTGGCAGTGTGTCCACTCACAGGATGAGTGACGCTGCCCAATACTGTCACTATGGCGGTGTGTCCACTCACAGGATGAGTAGCGCTGCCCAATACTGTCACTATAGCGGTGTGTCCACTCACAGGATGAGTGACGCTGCCCAATACTGTCACTATGGCGGTGTGTCCACTCACAGGATGAGTGGCGCTGCCCAATACTGTCACTATGGCGGTGTGTCCACTCACAGGATGAGTAGCGCTGCCCAATACTGTCACTATGGCGGTGTGTCCACTCACAGGATGAGTGGCGCTGCCCAATACTGTCACTATGGCGGTGTGTCCACTCACAGGATGAGTGGCGCTGCCCAATACTGTCACTATGGCGGTGTGTCCACTCACAGGATGAGTGGCGCTGCCCAATACTGTCACTATGGCGGTGTGTCCACTCACAGGATGAGTGGCGCTGCCCAATACTGTCACTATGGCGGTGTGTCCACTCACAGGATGAGTGGCGCTGCCCAATACTGTCACTATGGCGGTGTGTCCACTCACAGGATGAGTGGCGCTGCCCAATACTGTCACTATGGCGGTGTGTCCACTCACAGGATGAGTGGCGCTGCCCAATACTGTCACTATGGCGGTGTGTCCACTCACAGGATGAGTGACGCTGCCCAATACTGTCACTATGGCGGTGTGTCCACTCACAGGATGAGCGGCGCTGCCCAATGCTGTCACTATGGCGGTGTGTCCACTCACAGGATGAGTGACGCTGCCCAATACTGTCACTATGGCGGTGTGTCCACTCACAGGATGAGTGACGCTGCCCAATACTGTCACTATGGCGGTGTGTCCACTCACAGGATGAGCGGCGCTGCCCAATGCTGTCACTATGGCGGTGTGTCCACTTCCGTTTTCTGTACTTTTCAGAGAGCTTAAATTCATAGTTAATTCTTCATGCCAAGCTGTGAATCTAATACTGACTTATACTGATCATAATAAGTCTGTATTTCACGTGTGTATAATAACATTGTCAACATTTGATTTGATTGATAAAGTTTATGGATGAGTATTAATGGATAATTGTGTTTCTGCGCCGGAAGTTGCAGATGCCGCATTAAGAAAGTAAGAAAGTGTAAATTTGCCTTATTTTTCCTTTTTTCCTTATTTTCCCTTTACTCGTGTAACCGCTTTTTATTCATTAACTTGTGAAAATGGTCGTTAGTCATTTAATGTAAATTTTGATTATGTACTTTCTGGTGAAAGTTTGTTTGTCTTTCCGGTAATAAATGGTTATATTTTGTAGAGTAATATTGTAGTTTTATTTATTTTGGGAGCACTTTGATATAAAGTCTTGTGTTATTGTCAATTTATATATTCTTTGCTTATAGAAAGGTTTAGGTGGAAATTACTACAGGCTTGATATAAACTATGTTATTACCTCTATAACCCTGTGGAGGTTAATAGGACTAATGCTTAATACCAAAATTCTTTTGTAAGTTGTTTTGAAATATATTCCCCAATATGTAAACCTCGCGTCTCTAATTACAAAGAATTTACTTAGTCCCAAATTATGATCAAGACTAGTATATATATATATATATATATATATATATATATATATATATATATATATATATATATATATATATATATATATATATATGTATATATATATATATATATATATATATATATATATTAGTATATTTTGGTAGCAGTCTTTCCTGTAGACATATATTATTAAATATGACCGAAAAAGTAAGATTAATAATTCTAACACGAATTTTCTCAATCTTTCGTACATTACGCTTCACTGTTGGAGGTAACTCAAAAATCACTTCTCCAAAATTCATTTTTATTTCTAGTCTGACGCGACACGGGCGCGTTTCGTAAAACTTATTACATTTCCAAAGACTTCACAAATACACAACTGATTAGAACGTATCTCTGATTTTATATCTACATTTGAGTGAGGTGGGAAGGGTGATGTGGCATTAACACAAGACAGAACAGGAGGGGATATTAATAGGGTATTAAAAGTATCAACACAAGACAGAACAGAAACAATGGGTATTGAATAGAAGTGTTTGTAGAAAGCCTATTGGTCCATATTTCTTGATGCTTCTATATTGGAGCGGAGTCTTGAGGTGGGTAAAATATAGTTGTGCAATAATTGGCTGTTGATTGCTGGTGTTGACTTCTTGATGTGTAGTGCCTCGCAAACGTCGATAGATACAGCGATAGCAGGCGGCTTGACGTTTGCGAGGCACTACACATCAAGAAGTCAACACCAGCAATCAACAGCCAATTATTGCACAACTATATTCTACCCACCTCAAGACTCCGCTCCAATATAGAAGCATCAAGAAATATGGACCAATAGGCTTTCTACAAACACTTCTATTCAATACCCATTGTTTCTGTTCTGTCTTGTGTTGATACTTTTAATACCCTATTAATATCCCCTCCTGTTCTGTCTTGTGTTAATGCCACATCACCCTTCCCACCTCACTCAAATGTAGATATAAAATCAGAGATACGTTCTAATCAGTTGTGTATTTGTGAAGTCTTTGAAAATGTAATAAGTTTTACGAAACGCGCCCGTGTCGCGTCAGACTAGAAATAAAAATGAATTTTGGAGAAGTGATTTTTGATTTACCTCCAACAGTGAAGCGTAATGTACGAAAGATTGAGAAAATTCGTGTTAGAATTATTAATCTTACTTTTTCGGTCATATTTAATAATATATATATATCTATATCTATATATATATATATATATATATATATATATATATATATATATATATATATATATATATATATATATATATATGTCGTACCTAGTAGCCAGGACGCACTTCTCAGCCTACTATGCAAGGCCGGATTTGCCTAATAAGCCAAGTTTTCCTGAATTAATATATTTTCTCTATTTTTTTTCTTATGAAATGATAAAGCTACCCATTTCATTATGTATGAGGTAAATTTTTTTTTATCGGAGTTAAAATTAACGTAGATATATGACCGAACCTAACCAACCCTACCTAACCTAACCTAACCTATCTTTAGAGGTTAGGTTAGGCTAGATAGCCGAAAAAGTTAGGTTAGAGATCTATAGAGATAAAGAGATAAAGATCCCATCCCTACGACATATATATATATATATATATATATATATATATATATATATATATATATATATATATATATATGTCGTACCTAGTAGCCAGAACGCACTTCTCAGCCTACTATGCAAGGCCCGATTTGCCTAATAACCCTAGTTTTCATGAATTAATTGTTTTTCGACTACCTAACCTTCCTAACTTAACTTAACCTAACTTTTTTGGCTACCTAACCTAACCTAACCTATAAAGATAGGTTAGGTTAGGTTAGGTAGGGTTGGTTAGGTTCGGTCATATATCTACGTTAATTTTAACTCCAATAAAAAAAATTGACCTCATACATAATGAAATGGGTAGCTCTATCATTTCATAAGAGAAAAATTAGAGAAAATATATTAATTCAGGAAAACTTGGCTTATTAGGCAAATTGGGCCTTGCATAGTAGGCCAAAAAGTGCGTTCTGGCTACTAGGTACGACATATATATATATATATATATATATATATATATATATATATATGTCGTACCTAGTAGCCAGAACGCACTTCTCAGCCTACTATGCAAGGCCCGATTTGCCTAATAAGCCAAGTTTTCATGAATTAATTGTTTTTCGACTACCTAACCAACCTAACCTAACCTAACTTTTTCGGCTACCTAACCAAGCCTAACCTATAAAGATAGGTTAGGTTAGGTTAGGTAGGGTTGGTTAGGTTCGGTCATATATCTACGTTAATTTTAACTACAATAAAAAAAAATTGACCTCATACATATTGAAATGGGTAGCTTTATCATTTCATAAGAAAAAAATTAGAAAAAATATATTAATTCAGGAAAACTTGGCTTATTTGGCAAATCGGGCCTTGAATAGTAGGCCAAAAAGTGAGTTCTGGCTACTAGGTACGACATATATATATATATATATATATATATATATATATATATATATATATATATATATATATATATATATATATATATATGTATATATATGTATATATATATATATATATATATATATATATATATATATATATATATATATATATATATATATATATATATATATATGTATATATATTTCCTGGTTTACAATAAAGGAATTAATTATGTCTTATTTCTCTTATTCTTTCTCTTTCCCAGGACCCTCCCTCCCCCCATGGGGCGGACGGTAGAGTGACGGTCTCGTGTCATTCAGGTCAGCGTTCAATCCCCGACCATCCACAATTGGTTGGGCACCATTCCTTCCCCCCCCCACCCCGTCCCATCCCTAGTCCGTATCCTGATCCCTTCCCAGTTGTTGGGCACCGTTCCTTCCCCGCGTCCCATCCCTAATCTTTATTCTGACCCCTTCTCAGTGCTATATAGTCGTAATGGCATGGCGCTCTCCTCCTGATAGTTCCATTCCCTCCTCCATACCCCCCAAAGCGCCCCCATACCCCCACCAGCAGCTGTCACCGCCACACACACATTGTTTACATGGGAACAAAAGCCGGGTAGTGCAGATGAAGCAGAAAATGGACCGCTGATAGCCATCATAAATTTGTCGAAACAGCTGGCATAAAAGATGATTTTTTCCCGCTAAAATATTTTGGGAAAATTATGCTGCTATTGATTGTCATTTCGCATTCCACTATCAGAGGACGCGAGGATTTTTCATTGCATAATATTTTCTAGTCGGTATTTTATTTAATATTATTTTAGTAAATAAAGTTCAGTTAATCCAATAACTAAGTCCATTTGGTCACCACTTGGTCCGGGAGACATCTCCCGTCACGCAGGGTGCAGTTGCGCCTCCACAGATCTCCAGTATCATCTTTTGATACTGGTAATGGCTCGAAAGGGCCACCACTTACGGGCTATTCATGCCCAAGCCACCTTTTAGGTGGCTTAATCTTCTCTCTCTCTCTCAATAACTAAGGAGAACTACGGGCTCACCATAGCCCGTGCTGCTTAGAACTTTTTGTTCCAGGTAGCGAATCTTTATCAACAACAACAACGTTGTTACTTCAAACCAATCAGCATCGTTGCAAGAGTAGCATCGTCTCGCTCGCAGTGTGACTTAGGCGGCCCTCTGCTTGAGCGCTACGCACACCCACTCTACCAACGTCTGATACCTCTTAGAGTGCGTGAGTGGATGGATCGATCAGCTCGCCAGCCATAAAGCAAGCCAGCATCGTCTCGCTGTCCTACAGCAGCTGTTATTCTGCAGCTTCGACGAGCACTTCGGTGCAGCCATAACCAGTTCCAGCCAGCAGCAGTGTATTGGAGCAGAACCAGGCGCTTCCCAGCCAGCATCTTGTCCTAAGCAGTGACATCTTCCTCGTGGCATCTTCTGTGTGTTGTCCAATGTGCTTGTGTCCAGGTCGGACTGCATTTAGGTTAACAGCCCCACTTCGAGCCAGAACAGGCCCAGGTGAGAAGACGGAAGTTCACCTTTTGCAGCTGCGTCTTGGCATAGGTGCATTCTTTTTCTCCGCTCCTAAAATTCTTCCGTTTCTGACACTGCTGAGCCAGTTGTGGAATCTCGTGATCGTGCGAGCCCACCATAACTGGGGGTTACAACCTTCCGGAACACGGTGTTTGTTCGTGGTGAGACCCTCAGGCCAGGTCTTAGACCTGGCCTACACACTGACCCCCACTGAGCTTATGGAATCGCAGTGATTGGCACAAACACAGGTCTGCCAGTAGATAGTGAGTCACAATGGCTCACTGTCTACGGATGACCTACACTGGGAATACACCCATAGACACAATTGATTACATCACTACCTTTTACAATGCCACTGGCACACCTGCCACTAAGCATATCAAACACGCAAACACAAACACCATCAAATTTCTCATTGCCTCAGAAGACGACCTTTTTGCCTGTTTCAGGGAACCTGCTTTCACTAAATTCCCACAAGCTTCACTGACTCCTGTCCTCACTATTGAACAAAAAACTAAATGCTCCGTCCTTGTAAGAAATGTCGACAGCTCTGTCCTATCAGCACCTAACACTATCAATCTCTCTCAAGACATCTCACACAGGAATGCTATTACTGTAATGGAGATATACTCAGTGCCCAATACAAAACACCTCAAGATCCATTGTTCCTCCCCCACAGAAGCTCAAAAACTCTTGCATCATGGGATAAAAATCCTCAACAGCAGCACTCCTCCCTATCTCATTAGTCCAGTTGACTATCTTCCTTTGCTGCAATGTTTCAAATGCTACAAATACAGTCATGAAACTTGAAAATGTAAAAGCCCACAAATTTGTTCTAAATGTTCTGCAGAAGGCCATTTTTATACTCAGTGCTCTGCCAATACTTTAAAATGCATTAATTGCCAAAAAGATCATTCAGCAGTTGACAAATCTTGCCCTTTGAGAAAACAAACCCTAAAATCTCTCGCTATAACCAACCTCGCACTCAAGCACACCCTCATTCTTCTTCAACCTCCCATAACTTATCTCATCACCAAGCAGCATCAGCCACCTCCATGTCCTATGCCAGTGTCCTTAATGCTTCACCACAGCAGCAACATCATCTCCACAATACTACACAACAAACTCAGATTCTCCACCTCTCTTCCCTCACCCACCACCTCCACCTTATTCTCCTCTTCAGAACCTTTCATATGAACGAGTCACTGCCTGTGTACAAGCTGCTTACTTGAAAGCCAAGGACGATGGCCGTGACTTTTCTGACTATCTTCCTCACTCATAACGGCCTTCCTAGTATCTCTGTTCCTCCTACTCAGCTATTGCGCTCTGCTCCATTCTCGCCTACAGTCCTCACTCCACAAAACACGACTTCAGCTGAGGAAAATACTACAGTTCCCCCACAACGTCCTCCCAACCCACTCCTGACTGCTACAGAAAACGGTGCCACTGACCAAACAGCACATCCTGGACTATCCCAAACTGAAGCATCCATGTCAAAGGCACTTTCAACCTCTTCTCCCAACATTGTCCCCTCCACTTCCAATCTGACTTCAAACACTACAACCTCTGATACCTCTCACCCAGTCCCTGTCAACAAGCCTTCTGCCTTCCTCCATCTCCCAACTACTTCAGTCATTTCTTCTATAACTCATCTCGTCTCGTCCCGAGCCCGCTCAGCAACCCGTTGTCTTACTCCCACCTCCCGCTGTAAATTTCCTACAATTCCTACCACCCTCCTCCAAGATGCACCCTCTTCAATAACTGCCCAAGTCATTGAATATTGCAACCCTCATGCTCCTGTACATGCACAAAACACCACCAGCAGCCCATCAAAACCTAAAAATTCATAAAGGTCATCCAATTTAATGTGCGGGCATATTTCTCCATTAGACACATGGTGTCAGATTTTATTGAGATTGAGAGACCTGATGTGCTATTATTAAATAGCACATACATTACGAACTCATATAAAATCTATGGCTACTCCTCTTACCAGTCACCAGATGAAGCATATGAAGGAGTTGCAATACTCATCCGTTCTTCATACAAACACGAACTCTAACACACTCATTGGCTTCACAAACATTTCCTAGCCATCAAAGTTCACACACAAATGGGTTCTCTCATCATTGGCACAACCTACACCTGTCCTAACACCGGCATTCCCATGCAAGATTTTACAACTCTCTTCAACCACACTCACTTACTTGTTTTTCTGCTTGCAGACCTCAATGCACAACATCCTACATTCCACCACAATACCACAAATCAGCATGGCAGACAGCTTCACCAAATATACACCCAAAAACATCTATTCTTTCTTGGCCCTGACTTCCCCACTTGTTTCACACATGCAGGTTCTGGCAGGCCTGATCTCATATTCACCAACAGACATGGCAGCAACTTGCAACACTTCATTTCACCAGGGCCCATTACGGGCTCTGATCATATTCCCTTAATTCTCACAGTCTCCACAAATCCTATTCTCATCCCCAGTACTCCTCAATTTTCATACCTTAGGGCAAACTGGGACATGTTCATACAACACATTGTTAACACCGATCTCACTTATGAATACAATGACAAACATCACACTGACATCGACACACAAGCACGCAACATACAAGACACCATCATTCATGCAGCAAATATCGCCATTCCTAAAACAAACCACAAACCACATTTCACTTTCACCCCCTCCATTCGCTCAAAACGCCTTAGCTTGCTATCACACTAGATTCTTACAAAACATGCATCGTCATGGACAAATACTTTGGGACCTAACAGCATTAAAAAACCACATCCTTAACAGCCTAGATGAAGATCACACAAAACATTGGAAACACCTCATAGAACGAGCAGAACAACACAGAAAACTGACACCTCTAGAATTCTGGAAACAAATCAAACACTTACAAGGATCAACTCACACACCGTTTAAATACCTTCTTCATAATAACAACAAAATCACTGATCCTGATGTAGTATTCAACATTTTTAAACACCACTGAGAACAAATCTTTCACCCACATCCTCCTGAACCATTTGCCCGCCCCAACATTGAAGCAGTCGAAGACTGGATACACCAAAATAGACACGCAACCACACCAGACGACCTCATCCACCTTGACAACCTCAATTCAAACACTGAACTAAAGACTCCCCTAACTCTAGCTGATGTCAAGACAGCTCTCATGGGCACTCGTCGTAGAGCCCCTGGTGCGTCTGGCATTGGACATATCCTTCTTAGACAACTCCCTGCTTCTATCATTACTGCTCACTAACCTATTCAACGCCTCCCTTGCCTCTGGATACTTCCCTCTCAACTTTAAGTCTGCCACAGCCGTTCTTATTCCAAAACCTGGGAAACCCCACACTGTCCCAAAGAACTACAGACCCATCAGCCTTCTAGAGACACTTGGCAAAGTCTTTGAAAGGCTGATCAACCAGAGACTTAGAACCCACCTTGAACACAATGAGTTACTCACTAACAAACAGTTTGGATTTCGGCCTCACCGGTCCACTCACGACGCCTTAAACATCATGACCAACTACCTCAGTATCAATCAGCACCAAAGACTTAAGACTGCACTCATCACTAAGGACGTTGAGAAGGCCTTTGACACAGTTTGGCATGACGGCCTAAAATTCAAACTATGCAACAACTTTAATCTTCGTCTTATCACCACCAAACTTCTTTCTAACTACTTAGACAATAGAACAATGAGAATTATGTTCCTCCAACAACACTCTGACTACTTCAACTTACATGCCGGTGTTCCCCAAGGTTCTGTTCTTGCCCCAACACTCTACATCCTATACATCAACGACTATACATCAACGACATTCCTGACCCTGTTCATCACACTATATTAACCATATGCTACACCGATGATGTCTCTCACCTTATCACCAGCAACACCATTGATACACTAACAAACAGAGCACAAACAGAACTTGATGTTGTCACTGAATGGGAGTACAAATGGCGCATAAAAACCAACTCCAGCAAATCCAAAATCAACTACATTTCTGTAAAAGAACTATTCGCTCTATTCCTCTTAAACTCTATTCATACACTCCAAATCCTACTTATATCTCTGTATCTCCCTCCTCCACAGTCCTTGGACTCACATTTGATCGACAACTACTCTTTCACACACACATTACAGAAACATGCAATAGCTCTTCTAGCCATGGAAAAACTGTACAGACTTAGATTTGCAAAACCTGACACAAAAATGCACCTTTACAAAGCACTTATTAGACCTCTCCTAACATACGCTCCACTAGCTCTTTCTCTATCTGCACCTACTAACAAACTAAAGCTTCAAAGAATACAGAATAGAGCACTAAGATGGGTACTCAACACCCGATTGCAAGAGTTTATTACCAGTCAAAGTCTCCATGAAAGTACGAACATTCCTGCCCTAAATGTCTACTGGAAAAACTTTATCAGACAGACAAATTGATAGACTACTCACTTATCATGAACAACACATTGCTTTTCTCCTACACACTCTCAGACGACCACGACACACTCATGACCTCTTCTCTACCATCCATGATCCTCCTCCTAACTCTGTATTTCGATAAACTTTAGCTCTCAACACCCAGCATCCACCATTATTACATATTCAGCTCTCAACAACCAGCACAAACCATCCGAAAAAGTTCAGCCCTGACGCTCTTGAGCCAATCACTGCGATGTTGTGGGTTTTGTGATGTCTCTGCTGTTGTCACTGAAACACCCGACTGAGTCCCTGCCTCGAATGCCGCAACCAAACGACACGCAGCTGGGTTTAGCCCTGGCACTTTTTCTCCTACAGATCTTCTTCCTCTCACCCCCCTTATCTTCTTCTGTCCCCACTTCAAGGCTCGCCCCACAGGCATCTTTTCCTGAATTTTCAGATTCAGATTCAGATTGTTACTTTGACGGGAGACATCTCCCGTCACGCAGGGTGCAGTCGCACCTCCACAGATTTCCAGTATCAGCACTTGATACTGGTAATGGCTCAAAAGGGCCACCACTTACAGGATATTCATGCCCGTGCCACCTTTTGGGTGGCTTAATCTTCATCAATCAATAGTTGTTCTTTTCCAACTTAATCACGTCACGCAGGGAGCCGGAACGCCGAGCGGACAGCACGCTGGTCTTGTGATCCTGTGGTCCCGGGTTCGATCCCGGGCGCATGCGAGAAACAATGGGCAGAGTTTCTTTCAACCTATGCCCCTGTTACCTAGCAGTAAATAGGTACCTGGGTGCTAGTCAGCTATCACGGGCTGCTTCCTGGGGGTAAAGGCCTGGTCGAGGACCGGGCCGCGGGGACACTAAAATGGCCCGAAATCATCTCAAGATAACTTCAAGAAAGCCAGGGTGCAGTCGCACCTCCACAGATCTCCAGTATCATCTATTGATACTGTTAATGGCTCAAAAGGGTCACCATTTACGGGCTATTCATGCCCGTGCTACATTTTGTGCGGCTTAATCTTCATCAATCAATCGTTGTTTTTTTTTCACTAAGGGCTCACCTTAGCCCGTGCTACCTGGGACTTTTTGTTCCAGGTAGCGAATCTTAAACAACAACAACAAAGTTTTTTTTTGTGAAGGACGGCATCGCTCCTGTGCCAAGTAAGTCCACTACGGGCTCACCATTGCCCGTTCTACTTGAAACTTGTTCCGAGTAGCTGAATCTATAACAACAGTTTCTTGTGGAGATCACGACCTCTCCGTGGGGTGTAGTCCCACCTACACAGATCTCCAGTTAATGGCTCAAAAGGGCCACCACTTACGAGCTATTCATACCCGTGGCACCTTTTGGGTAGCTTAATCTTCATCAATCAATCAATCAGATGTTACTACTGCTCAGCTTAGCCCCCACTGGATGGGCGGCGGTGTGCAGGAAAAACACACTTATTATGACACTAGCTCTCCACATATCCCAGTTTTTGGGTTTAATTTAGAAACTGCACTTGCGGGTCTGTCTCGTGCCCCATTGTTGATGTGTGACAATGTTCATTGGATTTTTCAAAAACTAGTTCATTAAGATTGCAAAAACTTGCTTTAACTAAATGAATTGTGTGGGTTCCAACCCTGAGGCCCATTATGCATCTCTGCGGCCCTTTCCGCTATTCCCCGCAAGATGGAAATAGGGGCTGCATTAATAAATGAATTAAAACTTTACATTCAATTATATATTCTCAAACTTATGCAAAAAAAACTTACAATCACATTCGCAAACTTGCACAAATTAATTTTGGCAGTTTCGTTTACCCATTTTTTGTGTTTGTTTTCTTGCTCGAGCCAAAATGAATTGTGGGGTTCATTCCCAGAGTCCAATACCCGCCGTGGTAACCCTTCCAACTACCCGCCCCACAAGATGGGCATGGGATACTTAATAAATGAACTAAACTAGCATTCAATTATATTCTCAACAAACTTATGCAAACCCACACATTTATATTAGGAAACTAACACAAATTCATTGAGCAAGTTTAACTATTCGCATACTTTGCGTCATCTATATAAGTAAAAATGGAAATGTTCGTTTGTTCATAATCGCTAATCTTCTAAAGTTATTCACCGATTGCTTTGAAATTTTCTCACAATGTTCCATTCGCATCCGGGCAGGTTTTATATACATATTATATTGATGTCACGTCTGTAACGAAAAAAAACATGTTTTTTTTAGAAAAACTGTGCTTTCATGTGATTTTCATGTGAGAAAACTATTTGAAACCTCTTTACCGACTGCTTTGAAATTTTGACACGAAGTTGCATTCGAATAGGCGCGTGTTTCTATATACCTATTATATACATGCCTTACCTGTGACCGGAGAAAACATATTTTTTTGAAAAACATCGCTTTCTGTTGGATGTAAGAGCAACACATGCTGTAATCTCCCAAAGTTCTTCACCGATTACTTTGAAATTCTGATACAACGTTCCATTCGAATATGCGCATCATTTTATATACCTACTATATAGATGGCATCCCTGTGACAGGTAAAAATAAGCGTTTTTTAAAAAAAGCGCCATCTGTTGCACATAATAGCAACATGCACGCTACACTAAATATGTCACGAATTCTATTTCACTGTTTCCGATTGCATTGAAAAATTTTATTTTCATAGATTTCAATTTATTTTATTTTTTATTGAATTATTTTGTGTGACATTGTGTTGGAATTGAGCTGTGTTGTTTACCATACCATTCATTTCGTTAGTATAAGTATAGATGCCACACCTGTGACAGGTAAAACAATGCTTTCCATGAAAAACAGCGCCATCTGTTGCATGTAAGAGAAACACACATGCTAAACTAAATATGTTACAATTCCATTTCAATGTTTCTGATTGCATTGATTCATTGAATTTTCATAGATTTTGATTTATTTTCATTTTGATCTAATTATTTTGTGTGAATTGCATTGGAATTGAGCTGTGTTGTTTACCATACCACTCATTTCGTGAGTATAGTTTTTTTATTTTTTCATGTTTTCATTTCATTTTTTACTGTTTATCTTATTTTTCAATGATGAGAACATTAGATCACTTGATGTTCCCAATTTTCTGATGGAGACATCAGACCATTTGGGAAAGCATCGGACGAGGGAGTGGGGAATGGTGGGGATGACGAGGGGGCAGAAGTGAAAGACAGTGGGGAGGACGAGGGGAACAAGGAAGGGGGGTAATGGTGGGGAAGGACGAGGGGACAGGGGGAGTTTGGAATGGTGGGGACGAGGAGATGGGAGAATGGAGAGTGGTGGGGGAGGACAAAGGGACAGGGAGTGAGGCATGGTGGGAAGGAAGAGGAAATGGTGGAGTGGGGTGTTACGGCCCTCTCGGGTCGCAACTAGGTTCGTACTCTGATGTTATTAGAGGAAGTTGTATCCGGCCCCAAGCCAGTAGTGGCTTTCAAGGGATGAGATCCGTGACGCAAGTAACTTAAAGGGGAAGGGAAATAAAGTTAAGAACTTAAGATTATAATTGTTCCCATAACCAATAAATAATATAAGATTACACAGGGGGAGGGGCATTAACACTGCACAAGGGAATTATTTACACAATTGTCTTCTCCTGAAGACTCTGGATCCAAACTCTCGGTGCCAAGTCCTCGGTGCTTTCGTGGCCTCACAACGAATCCTTTTAGAAGCTGAGTCTACCCTGGCCACAGGTCAGCCAAAACACAGTTCCACTGGGGGCACCGTCGTGGAGGCCGTCAACCACAAGTCCAGCAGGTCTGCTGGCAGGTTCCGGATCAGCAACGCTGGTCAGGCCACTCCACGAGCGATACTAGGGTAGCGCCCTAGTCAGGAGCCTCGTGTGATACCACAAATCACTCTCCTGTCCTCAATACCCCAGTGGATAATCGTCTCCAGCAGTCGGTCCCGGGTACGACGATCCTCCACTGCCGCTTCACTGGCAGGGTAACACCACAGTGTTCATCCGGGAGGCGACTCACAGCTGCTACAGCAAAGCACAAGGTATGGGGACGGCTGCCTTGGGTAGACTGACTCAACTTCCATCACAGCAGTCCCAGGTCGACTCTGTAAGCAGACACGTCATCAATGACAGGGACTCACTAAAGCACCTCACTCACAGGCTCAGACCCAAACGCCCACCTATCCACTCCATAGATGGCGTTGTCGTCTGAGCACCACCTCACCAGAGGTCAGCAGCGGCTGTGTTGAGCGCTAAACAGGACTGGAAACTGGCCCTCGAGGCCAGTACACGTCGTCCTCACCAGGTGTCGTCGTCCGTTTGGAGGGGGTTTCGGGAGCTGACCCACAGATGGCGCGGTCGTCACTGCTCCGGGCTCGGACGCTGGATCCGGGTTCGTAACATGGGGTATGGTGGGGAGGACGAGAGGATGGTGGAGTGGGGAATGGTTGGGAGGCCGAGGAGACGGGTGAGGGGGGAATGGTGGGGTGGACTGGGGGACAGGGAAGGTTGCTGTGTCTCACCAACGCACATGCGTTGCTGAGCCACAGCAACACGTGGCCGGGTACTGCTAGTTATATAATGGAATACAAAAAAGAAATTCGCAGAATTCAGAGATAACACCATCAATGGAGTCCAAAAAATACGCAAGTACTTCATTCATAATGATGCGCTGCCAGGAATCTTAGCAAAGTAACCAAAATATTTGCTTACTGTAGGTGAGGGATGCACGACTCCCCAGTTAGGCGGGTGTGGAGCAAGACCAGCAACTGCGGATTTGCCATAGATGTAAAAATGCCTTGCATAGAGACCGTTGCAAGCATCTTGTTGAATCACTTAGGGTGCATATATGTGCGTATGTAGCAGTGACAATCGCGTAACGAGCTTTCAAGAGATTGTCACTTGCATAACTAAACAATATGTAGGGTTCAGTTTCCAAACCAATTATACGGCTCTCGAACCCTTTTCAATAAAACAATAAGAAAAACTACAGTTCTCTACAACTCATACTCTGTCATATTATCCAGGTACTTAAGGCTCTTCGAAATTATCAATAGGTCTTAAAACTGTACACCCTCGGCACTAGTTGACACCAGGTTCGATCCTAGTGCAATGGTATACTAGCACCTAGTATACTGATAACACAATTACAGGATGGTGGTGTCACACTCATTAATCAGTGGGGTTGAGGAATCAGTATCATAACAAAGCACAATGGCATCACTTAAGATCATCAGGTACTCACCTCGATATATATACGTAAAAGCACCTACCACCTGGCATAAAGGATTTACATCGGTAGAACTGATCCAAATCAAATACTGCAGCATAAGTTTATATATTCTAGTAGTCAATCAATACAAAAAATGTCATTAAAGCAAGAGCTGGAAGATCAAAGAGCAGTGAGCGCCACGGGCCGGGAAGGCCGGGAGCGACATTGTTTCCAACTCAGCAAGTCAACCGTCGCTTATCTTTCAAATCACACAAGCTTATATCAAACTATTTACCAATCAATAACTCCTAAATCATAACAGTACTGAATAAACAACCTCACATAAGTATACAATCATTAAATCAATACATAAGAGAAAACATAAGAGATACATCAAGATGTATAAATTTAATCAACAGAGAATTCATATGTACAGGATGTGGTAACTCTGGTTGAGAGTGTAAGCATAGTGGGGGGAAGGGAAATGGGGGGGGGGTTAAGGGAGAATTCCAAAGACGTTCTGGTCAACTGCTAATGCATAAGTATTCATGAATATAAGAAAGCATAATATACCAACATAAGTACCTAAACATTGCCTCTGTGGTATAAATCTCACAGTACTAATTCATTGTATATATTTACCTCTTTATGTTATAATTACCTATGTATTATGCTTGTATGTCTGCTGTATCAGATGGGCCATTGGGCTACATCGGATGGGCCAATTGGGTGCATCTGATGGGCCAATGGGCCGTCTGCGTTGTCCAAGTATTTTACCTCACCTCACTTCACCACTCTCTCCTGCCTATTTATACCCATCACTCGATCTGTAAAATCATTCCTTCTGAAGATGTATTTAATATACGAAAGTACTTAAGGAAATTCCTGTTTCATTTTCCTCCGTGGTCTGACATTGTCACATTCTTAATCACGTGTTTATTTTCGTGATATACACACACACACACACATATATATATATATATATATATATATATATATATATATATATATATATATATATATATATATATATATATATATATATATATATATATATATATATATATATATATATCCAGGAGCAAGGTGCAGTTTTAGGCCTCACCCTGAACCCTGCTAAATGTGAAATAATATGTTTCAACCAGGGCATCGTAGAGAGAATAGAGGGTCTTCTGCCAAATATCCATAAAACTAAACCTGAAGACAGCACACTCCTAGGAGCTCCCCCGGGGTTGAAAGCCATCGATGAGGTCCTTGATAAGAAAATCGCCGACCTTAAGAGGATGGATGGGAGGATTGAGGATATTGATGCTCATGATGCACTCTACCTCATCACCAGATGTCTGTCCCTCCCCAGGTTAACCTACTTTCTGAGGTGTTCACCATCTTACAGTAGCCAAAAACTAAGTGAGTATGACTGGTTACTGAAATCAATGCTAGAAAAAGCCCTTAACCTCACTCTTGATGACCTACAGTGGAAACAAGCCTCTCTTCCCATAAGACTTGGGGGCCTCGGAGTTCGAACAACAACGCAAATCGCTGTTCCAGCCTTCCTGTCCTCCTTATCAGCATCCGACGACCTTGTGAAGGAAATTCTACCTGCCCACTTACACCAGCTGGCAGGTGTACATGATCCCAATTTTACACGCTGTGCCACCGAGTGGGCCTCTCGTGCAGGCCCATCACCTCAACCACCATCCCCAAAAGCCCACAAGCAATCCAGCTGGGATGGCCCCATTGTTGACCAAGTTGCTGCAGAGTGCCTGGGTGCTGCAACAACACAACACGACATTGCTCGCCTCACATCAGTAGCAGCCCCACATGCAGGGGATTTCCTGTTACCAACCCCAATGTCGGCAACTGGCACGCGTCTCACACCACACGCCCTCCGAATTGCTGTGGCCCTCTGCCTTGCTGCCCCAATCCACACCAGATATAGGTGTATTTGCGGGAGGTGGTGGCTGACAGGTACGGCCACCATGGCCTACTCTGCCAAAGCACAGGGGGATGGCACTCTAGGCACAGTGAAGTTAACGACATCATCAAGAGGAGCCTCACCACAGCTGGATGCCCAGCTGAAAGAGAGCCTCGTTACCTAACGCCCCGTAATTCTGATGCTCTTATTGGTCGCCCGGATGGTATCACAGTGAACCCCTGGAAGAATGGCAAGCAGTTGGTATGGGACTACACGTGCGTATCAACCCTGGCTAACATCTACATTGACCTCAGTGTTGCACAACCAGGTGGCACTGCCACCCACAGGGAAGCAGCCAAATCCCGTAAGTATAGAGAACTGGATCACCACTACAATTTTGTCCCCATTGCTTCTGAGACACTCGGGGCCTGGGGTAAAAGTGCTACCAGCTTTTTGAAGGAACTGGGTTCTAGGCTCATTGAAACAACAAGGGACCCTAGAGCTGCCAGCTTTCTTTTCCAGCGCCTCAGCGTGGCGATACAGAGGGGAAATGCGCACTGCATCCAGGGTTCCTGCCCGCCATCTGAGGAGCTGGAGGAACTCGACAACCTATGATAACCATCTTTGTAACCTATATGTAACTCCTTTTTTGTAACAAAGTTCAAATAAAGCAAATATATATGTGTACATACAAAAGAATGGGGGTGGTAGGAGAAGATAATATTAGTGTTCAGTGAGAAACCACAAGCTCTCCTCTGAATACATTTTATTTTCTTCTCCGAGGCTATGGGTCCCCACATTGGCACCAGAGGTGGTACCCTCACAAACTTTATATATATATATATATATATATATATATATATATATATATATATATATATATATATATATATATATATATATATATATATACAAACACACACACACACACACACATATGTGTTACGCCGCTCTTTGTGCACAAAGCACTATGAAGACTCCCCCAAGCAGCCCTCGAAGGACCAGTCCTAGCAGTCCGAAACACAGTAGTCCGAGGAGGAATGTAGTGTGTTGGACTTGTGGGCAGAAGGGACACGTTGCTGCTATGTGCCGAGGCAGAAGAGGTAGCGGTCCACATAGGGAGGTGATGCTGATGGGCTGTGTGACACCACCAGTCGGAACCCAGTCTCTAATGACTAGTCAGGAAGGACCAGGATTGTTTGCCCCTCACACTTCAGGCGGGTATGTAACGAGTGATCATACTGGTAGATCAGTTGTAGTGCTCAGAGATAGTGGAGCAGCCCAGTCCCTGATCGTGAGAGACTCGTTACCCGAGGGAGTGAGAGTAGACAGGAGACAAAAGGTTGTCCTGGTTGGGTTTCCTATGACGCGGTACGTTGCCCCCTTAGTGCCGGTACATCTAGACTCGCCTTACTTCAGCGACACATGTGCGTTGGCAGTAGTTGATACCCTGCCTATAGCTGGGATTGACGTAATGCTAGCCAACGACTTGGTGACAGATTGGAGCAACAATCATCCCAAGATTGTGGAAGAGTCAGCCGAAAGAGCAAGAAGGTCTGAGGTAACAGCAGGCATTGGTAATATCCAGGTACAGGCAGACGTACAAAACCTTAACTTGTTTGATCCTTCCTCTCATCAACAGATCGACAGCATTCCGACAGAGTCTCCTGATTCTTCTCCCGACAAGAAACATGAGGTTATGGTGGTAAGAGCGACTGAGCAAGAAGAGAGGCCTCGTGTACAAGCACCAACGGATACCCAAGAGTCTAGAGTGAAGGCACATCAGTACTTGTGGTATGGCAAGGTACAACGTTCACTGAACTGGCCAGAGATTTCCCAGACGTCAGAGGTATGTGAGGTATGTGCGAAGGTTCTAGTGCCCTCTTCGGTCCAAACCAGGCTAATGAATATAGCCGGCTATGGACGTTACAGTCTCATGAAACTTATCCCTAAGTTAGCCAAATGTTTCTTAGCAGTATTTTGTTTTGTTCTCGTGTGTGTTTTAAGTAAGGACCAGTGGACGACCCGACAGATGATGGCTCCCATGAACATCGTGAAGGAACACCAGGGATTAGAGACTTGCACTGTGAGTATTGCAGTCGAAGAAGGGACCTGGAAAGCGATGGTTGATACAGGAGGTATGAGAAATGATATTATGAGTGACTGTTTCCGACAGGTTGACACCCCCCGTGTGATTGCTGAGCCTGGATTCGGCATTATACGGAACGTTGGTCGACATGACGGTGGCAGAGCACACACCATCTGCAATGTACAAGCAGCTCTGTTGAACAGTTATGCTGTAAGTACCGAATTAACAACTATCGCTGTCACTCTAAATTATCAGACCCCTGTATTCCAGGTTCCCATCTCCCTGAAGGACGACCGGACCGGTGTAAGAAATGCCGTCTGTGACCAGCCACCAACGGTGCCATGACACAGGGAGGTGTCGATTCGCCCCACATTGCGCCTGTGCCGATCCTTACTAAAGACACGTGAGATTATGCCCCTGCTTGCCATCTCAGTGAAGGTGTGGGAAGTCACATCAGGCAGGTCATTGCCTACCATCTTCAAGTTTTCCTTGTGCCAGAATCTTCCATTAGGACAGTTTTGCGGACAAGACATCCTCGCCACTCCAGTCCATTGTTTATGCGAGTCCGTTTGGAGTTGTACCCATGTACTAATTTGGTTTGTTTTCTCTTTCATAGAAACCCAACCCAAATTCTTTTTGGTGGGGAGGTGTTACGGACCAGAGTCCAGCGTCGGAGCACGGAGCAGTGACAACAACGCCATCTGTGAGTCCGCTCCCGAAACCCACTCCAAATGGACAACGCCATCTAGTGAGGACGGGATATACCGGCCACAGGTGCTGGATACCCGTCTTAATCAGCTCAT
Source organism: Procambarus clarkii (assembly GCF_040958095.1). Lineage (NCBI taxonomy): Eukaryota > Metazoa > Arthropoda > Malacostraca > Decapoda > Cambaridae > Procambarus > Procambarus clarkii. Next base: position 35,078,725 of record NC_091174.1, on the reverse strand, counting down.
AACATAGCCGCAGCTGACCTCTGGTGAGGTGGCGCTTAGACACCAACGCCATCTATGGAATGAAGAGGTGGACGTTTGTGTCTAAGCCTGTAAGTGAGGTTCCCTAGAGCGTCCCATTATTAATGACGTGTCTGATTGCAGAGTCGACCTGGGACTGCTGTGTTGGATGATGGATCAGTCTACCCAAAGCAGCAAAGGTCTCTTCACGAGTCTGCTTTGAAGAAGCTGTGAGTCGCCCCCGGACGAACTCTGTTGAGAGAATTAGCCTGCCTGTGGCGTGGCAGTGTCGGGAATCGCCTTATCCGGGGCTGGCTGGTGGAAGAGACTAGCCACTGTGGTGCTTAGTGAGGAGAGTGATCAGTGGGAACACACGAGGCTCCTGCCTAGGGCTCGCAACCCTAGTATCGGTCGTGGAGTGGCCTACACAGCGGAGCTGATTGGTACCTGCTAGCTACAGGTTGGATTGTGGTTGAAGGCCTCCACGACGAAGCACCCAGTGGGACGGTGATTTGGCTTGCCTGTGGCCAGGGTAGATTCGTCATAGAATCATAGTGGATTCATCGTGGGCCACGGAAGAAGGAACCAGGGCTACCCAGAGTGAGCACCGTCGAGCATCCAGTGTCTTCGGAGGAAGACGAACCTGTACATAATTGTGTAGTTATAACCCCTGCGTGTGACTGGTATTTATTTATACATGGTGGTGGAGAAATATATATATATATAAATTGGAACATTTATATCCCTCCCCCTTTAATTTAACTTCGTTACGGAACACACCCCTTGAAAGCCTCTACTAACTTGTGGCCGGATACCCAAACTCTACTACCATCAGAGAAGAACCCGGTTGCGTCCCAATAGGGCCGTAACAATATATATATATATATATATATATATATATATATATGTATATATATATATATATATATATATATATATATGTTGTTGAATATGACCGAAAAAGTAAGATTAATAATTCTAACACGAATTTCCTACATATTCCTCATGTTTCTTTTAACTGTCGATGGTAATTGAAAAGTCAATTCTCCAAAATTCATTTCTATTTCTAGTCTGACTTGAGCGCGTTTGGTAATAACTTATTTCATTTTCAAAGACTTTAGTTTGCACACACACAACTGTAACCTGAAAACACTGAACAGAGTTTTACTTATGCTAACACTAAACAGCATGTCTTATATACTCGCACTTGGGTAAGGTGATATGTTGCAACAGTTTTGGATGAGGTGAACAAACTTTTGACTAACACAAGACAGAACATGGAACAATAGGTATTAATTGGATAAATGAGAGGGAAGAACGGAAGTAACTGCAAAGGGTCTATTGGCCCATACTTCCTCTTGATGCTTCTATATTGGTACAGAGTCGTGAAGTGGGTAGAATATAGTTGTGCATTAATTGGCTGTTGATTGCTGGTGGTGACTTTTTGATGTGTAGTGCCTTGCAGATGTTGAGCCGCCTGCTATCGCTGTATCTATCGATGATTTCTGTGTTGTTTGTTAAGACTTCTCTGGTGATGGTCTGGTTGTGAGAAGAGATTATATGTTCCTTAATGGAGCCCTGGTGCTTATGCATTGTGAATCGTCTGGAAAGAGATGTTGTTGTCTTGCCTATATACTAAGATCTTTGGGGCTTAAAGTCCCCAAGTGGGCATTTGAGGGCACAGACGACGTTGGTCTCCTTTAAGGCGTTTTGCTTTGTGCCTGGAGAGTTTTTCATGAGTAGATTGACTGTTTTTTTGGTTTTATAGTAAATCGTCAATTGTATCTTCTGATTTTTGTCTGTAGGGATAACGTTCCTATTAACAATATCTTTCAGGACCCTTTCCTCCGTTTTATGAGCTGTGGAAAAGAAGTTCCTGTAAAATAGTCTAATAAGGTGTAAAGGTGCTGAGTTAGTTGACTCTTCTAAGGTTGCATGGCATTTCACCTTTTTTTTTACGATGTCTTCAACGAAACCATTGGAGAAGCCGTTGTTTACTAGGACCTGCCTTACCCTACGGAGTTCTTCATCGACTTGCTTCCATCCTGAGCTGTTGCTGAGAGCACAGTCGACGTAAGTGTTGACAACACTCCTCTTGTACCTGTCTGGGCAGTCACTGTTGGCATTGAGGCACATTCCTATGTTTGTTTCCTTAGTGTAGACTGCAGTGTGGAGACCTCCGCTCCTTTCCATGACTGTTACATCTAGAAAGGGCAGCTTCCCATCCTTCTCCATCTCATAAGTGAAACTCAACACAGAATTCCGCTTGAATGCCTCCTTCAGCTCCTGCAGACATCTGACATTAGGTACCTGTGCAAGCAGGACACCTAGCGGAGAACCCATGGCGACCCCATCTACTTGCTTATACATGTGCCCATCAGGGCTCAAGAAGGGTGCCTCTTTAGTACAAGCTTGGAGTAGTTTTCTTGGAATGTTTTCTGGTATGTCAAGAGGAGTACAAGCCGGATCATGATACACTCTGTCCGCTATCATCCCGATTGTTTCATCCACAGGTACCTTGGTAAACAGTGATTCTACGTCCAACGAGGCTCTTGTCCCTGTGGCCCGTGTTCCCCGCAGTAAGTCAACAAATTCCTTTGGAGACTTCAGGCTGAAAGCACAAGGTACATAAGGAGTCAGCAAGCCGTTGAGTCACTTTGCCAGTCTGTACGTAGGTGTGGGTATCTGGCTGATGATTGGATGAAGTGGTTTCCAGGCTTGTGTGTCTTGACATTTCCATATGCATACCCAGGTTTGTATTCCCCAATAATCTTTGGCAGGTGGAGTCCGGATTTCTTGGCTTTCACAGTTTCGATCAATCTGCTTACCTTTGTTTTTAGTGTCCTTCGTTACCCTTTGGAATTTAGTTTGGTCAGAGAATATGAGGTTCTTTTTTTGCCAGATATTCGTCTTTTTTTAAGAATGACGTATATTGGCGACTTGTCACCTCTCCTGACAACTATCTCCTTGTTCTCACGAAGGCTCTTACCTGGCGCCTTGAGCTCGGGGGACAGTAAGGAGCTTCTGTAGTTGCCTCGAATCTTTCCTTCTTCTGCAATAAGTTCTGCTTGCATGGTGTTTTTGGTGGTGACCTTCTTTTGTGCCTCGAGGTCGAATATGTTGTATTTAATAATTATTACTCTTCCTTCTACTTGGTCTTGAAGGAGGCCGGCCTCAGGTGAAAAGGACTGTGACGATACTTGTCTGGAACCCGTAAGTGCGGGACCGGGACGTCCACCTCCCGAGGGTCGTGCGGCCCAGGCTCTGCTTCACGAGGCTGGGGTCATTCGTACCCTTGATGGGGTGGTTCTTCTCCGGCCCCGACCACGGCGGTCTCCGGGTTTGGAGGTCCCTGTGCCCTTCTTCACCACCTTCGAGGTCAACCCCGGAACTCACAGTTCCTGCGATGGCGCTGGAACCAATCGTATTGGCGTATGCCTTTCCATTGGAGACTTTCAGCGCCGTGGAGAGCGGGGACCTGCTGCCTGGGTAACAGCTTCTCCCCCGAATCGACCTACCCTGGCTTTGCGCCCTGGTGAGGCCACTCCAGACCAGGCCGACACCAGAGCGCAACTCCATATTCTCCTGAGACTGATGGATGCCTACTACTACTACTACTAACTCTATGAGCTGTGTGAACGAGCAATAACAGTGACCCCAGCGGGTGACCCCACACACTGACCTGAGAACGGTCGTGACCCCAGCGGGTGACCCCACACACTGACCTGAAAACCGTCGTGACCCCAGCGAGTGACCCCACACACTGACCTGAGGACCGTCGTGACCCCACACACTGACCTGAGAGCCGTCGTGACCTCAGCAAGTGACCCCACACACTGACCATGACTCTTCCTTATTAATAAATTCCTCATCCCAATGTGTTAGGAATTTATATTAATTGTTTGAATAAAGAAAAAAAATTATAATTAACAGCCGGAGGAAACTATAGTATTATCCTGCTGTAATAACCGCTCGTTGTGATCTCAGGTTATTACCATTTGTAAATAACAGCGGCAAATACCTGCAAAAGTAACCAGAAGTAATCACCGGAAGTAATAAACTGATGTAATAACGACGTAATTACCGAGAGTTATAACCTTCTGCAAAAGTTTTACATAATAACTCTAATAATCTCAGGAATAATACATCATAATAACCTGACGCAATAACGCACTGAAATAACATCAAAGTTATTTCTGCACGTAATATCTTGCAGAAATAATAATACAAAAACATGTTGTAACACCCTGTATAACAACTTCCTTATAACTCCTCGCCCCAATATCCTGCCTTAATATCCTCACGTAATAACTTCCTGAAATAATCTCCCCCTAATAGCTTGGTGTAACCAGCCACAACAACCAGCCTGAGTAAATGATCAGACTTAACAACCAGTTGTTAAAACTTCCCTAGTAACCTGTTATAATAACCCGCCTCACTAATCAGCACCAATATCAAAAAACAGCAAGTCGAAATAACAACCTGCCCTTATAACCTGCACTAAAACCCAACAATAATTGCCTGTTTTAACAACAACTTGCAGTAATAACCTACAGTAAAAGCCTGTTGTAATAATAATGATAATAAGAACAACCCAGTTATATCTTTTATTCTGAGTCGCTAATAATTGTTATTGAAGCCAAACTTCGGAGGTGACTTTATGTTTCATCTGTTGTTCAGGACTTTATTCAACATGTTCAGTGGCTGAGTTTATTACGTGTTTTAGGAAATTATATTAAAATGTTGACTTAAGGTAAAAGGAAGATTTGTTAACAATTATGGGGTCGACCTGAGGACCGTCGTGACCCCAGCGGGTGACCCCACACACTGACCATGACTCTTCCTGATTAGTCAAGACTCACAAAGTATTATAGCAATCCGTCTTCCTAAGGTTTCCAAACGTCAAAAAAATGTTGAACTAAAGTCCCATTATCCTAACCTACCAGAGGACCCAAAACAGAAGACTGGAGTGTATGAAAATTTCCTGAGCCGTTACCATTTTCTTGTACAATTTTTGACCTTAGGTAGAGTATACGTCAAAATGCGACGTTCTATTTGGTGGACGGGTTGTATATAGACCTTCACCTCAACACTAAGTGTCACTAAGAACCTTTATCTGAAGGAAGCGATAACCATTAAGGAGTGAAAACTGTCCTCAAGTACTTATGAGAAAAGTCTTAATACAAGACTCCTGTTATTTTAAGACTGAAAACGTTGACTCGTGCCAAGACTGTTATGACCTCTGGGTCATCAGAGGTCACCAGTGTGTTTACTTATGTTGGCATTAATCAACGGTTGCACTGTAGATATCACGTGATCATGTATACTTTGTAGCTCGTTTACCACGTTGTCATGTACAGTATACTGTGGAACTGACCTTGCAGCCACGTATTTATATATACTGTAGAGCTGACCTGACAGTCACGAGGTCATCAGAAGCTGCTGGTCTTGCAACCAAAAGGTCATATATTTTGTAGAATTGGCTTGTCTGGCAACGAGGTGATCAAGTATACTCTGAAGATGTTAACCTACTAACGATGTTGTCATGTATACTCTGGAGATGTTAACCTACTAACGATGTTGTCATGTATACTCTGGAGATGTTAACCTACTAACGATGTTGTCATGTATACTCTGGAGATGTTAACCTACTAACGATGTTGTCATGTATACTGCAAAGCTGCTTGTCTGAAACCTACATTGTTTTGTACACAGCGAAGCTGGTATGTCTGGCAACCACGAAGTTCTCAATATTGTGGAACTGCTTGTCTGGTAAACCAAGAGGTCAGGTACACTGTGATGTTGGTTTACCTGGCAACCACATATTCATGTAACCTGTAGAAGCCCTCGTCTGGCAGTCACATTCTCAGGTATACTGTGGAGTTGTCAGTCTAACAACCTGCGAACATAACCAGACCTTATAACCTGTTCCTATAACATAACTAATAACTAGAAGTTATAATCAGCAGTAATTATCTGCCGAAATAACTTGTAAAATTTTTGCTGGTTTTGCCTTTGGCAATATTTCGCTGTAACAGCCTGCAGAAATTGCTTTTCACAATTATTACAATAACAGTCTTTAATGATAACTTGCAGTAATAACCTTTCGAAATAATCTTTCTCAAGAGAAATATATGTTATTGTAACCCGTTTTTATTTTTAATGAATAAATAATAATATTTCATTAGAGATATTATGAGAACAAATTGTAACCTTACATCATGATGCAGCTCTTTGTGTCTATTATAAAACTTATTACAGGAATTTGGGATTATATTAAAAGCGTGAATATAGTAAAATAAAGTCTTAATAATTATCCGTAAGAGACTGCAGTATTATCCTGCTGTAATAACCGCTCGTAGTGATCTCAGGCAATTACCGTCTGTAAAAAATAACAGCAATAACCTGCAGTAATAACCAGAAGTAATCTTTTGCAAAACGTTTGCCATTATAACCCATTTTAATAACCCAAAATAATAACACATCATAATTGCACGACGTAATGCGAGCAGAAATAACAGGAATAATTCCAGGTAATATCCAGCACAAATTATAAAACACAAAAACATGCTGTAACATCCTGTATAACTAGCTCCTCGTAATTCCCCGTCTCAATAACCCGTCTTAACTCGCCTAATAACCTTTTCGTAATAGCCTGATGTAATAACTAAGTACTACAATCAGTTTGTGTAAATGATCAGACATAACAATCAGTTGTTAAACTATGCCTAGTGGCGTCTCAATATCTTGAATGAACAGCAAGCTGGTATAACAACATACAATTATAACTTGCACTAAAATGCTCCGAGAAGGGCCTGTTGTAATAATAACTGACTGTAATATCCTATAATAATAATATACTGTTGTAATAATATCCCGAAGCAATACCCCATATGTTCTGTTTCTTTTTAAACCCCAATTATATCTTTCGTTCTCAGTCGCTTTTAAATGTTATTGAATTCAAACCTCTGAGGTGATTTTATGTTTCATCTCTTTATATCGGTTGCTGAGTTCATTACGTGTTTGGGGAATTTTTATTAAACTGTTGACTTGATGTAAAAGGAAGGTTGCTAAGTTGCATGGGGTCGACCTGAGGACCATCATGACCCCAGGGGGTGACCCCACACTGACCATGACTCTTCCTTATTAATAAAGTCCTCAACCCAATATTTTAATCACCTCCTCAGGTGAACAACCCAATAATTCATTACAATAGAAATCCGTATTAAATCACCCCAAAACCCTCAATAATAATCAACCACAATATCCTTCCAAAATAATCAACCACAATCACCCTCTATAATAATCCACGAAAATAATCCGCCAGAATAATCCACCACGATAATCCTCTATAATAATCCAACACAAAATCCCTTTAAAATAAATCTCAATAATCACCACTATAATCCTCGATAATAATCCTCCTCAATATCCCCCAATGTTTATCCATTAAAATAAACCTCCAAAATAGTCCAACAAAATCACCCTCCATAATAATCAACCGTAATAACCTTCACTGATCATCCACGAGAATATTACATCTGAATAATCTACTTCGATAATATTATATATTAATTCAATAAAAGATCCTTAAAAAAATTCAACATAATATTCCACCACAATAACCCTCTATAACAATCCACCACAATAACCCTCTATAACAATCCTCAACAATAACCCTCCATAATAGTTCACAGCAATAACCCACCAAAATAATTCACTGCAGTTTGCATCCAAAATGATCCACCACAATAACCTTAAATAATAATCAACAACAATAACCCTCCATTTTATTTCACCACAATAACCCTTCATGATAATCCACTACAATAACCCTCAATTATAATCTACTAATAACCCTTCATAATAATTCACCTCAATAAAGCTATAAAATAATCCACCACAATAACCCTCAATAATAATCCACAGACCAAAAAAAATTAATATGTCACGACAATAACCCTCTATAAAAATTCTCTACAATAAACATCAATAAACATCCAACACAATAACCGTCCATAATAATCCATCAAAATAACAATCCATAATAATAATTCATAACAATAACCCTCAATAATAATCCACCACAATAACCCTCAATAATAATCCACTAGACTAACCCTCCATAATAATCCATCACAAGAACCCTCCAAAATAGTCCATCACAATATCTATGCATATAAATCCACCAGAATAACCCTCCATAATAACCCCCCAACTTATAACTGTTCATAATATTCCACCACAATAACCATCTATAATTATCCACCACAATAACTTTTCATAATACTTCATCACTATAACCCATTACGATAATCCACTACAATAACCCTCCATTATAAGCCACCAAATCAACCCTCCATAATAATCCATAACAATAACCTTCTTTAATAATCCACCACAATGACCCTCCAAAATAATCCATCACAAGAACCCTCCATAATAGTCCATCACAATATCCATTCATATAAATCCACCAGAATAACCATCCATAATATTCCACCACAATAAACGTTCTTAATATTCCACCATAATTACCATCTATAATTATCCACCATAATAACTCTTCATAATAATCCATTATGATAATTGACTACAATAACCATCCATAATAATCCACCACAATACCCTCCAAAATAATCCATCAGAATAACCATCCAACATAATCCATCACCATAATATTCCACCACAATAACACTCCATAATTATCTTCCAAAATTAACCTCCATAATAATCCACCACAATAACACTCCATAATTATCTTCCAAAATTAAGCTCCATAATAATCCACCACAATAACCCTCCATAATAACTTACAGTTTACACGGCACACAACCCACTCTACTGACACTGTCACGATAGTGACACGATACCCAGGCATCCATGTAGAGAGCTGGTCCACTCAGTTTGCTATATTGGAGGACCTGACCCCATTCCCAGGCACCTACATACAGCATGGCCACCCAGCATGCTATAGTGACAGGTTTAGCACAATACCCAGGCACCCATATATAACTGGGCCACAAAGCTTGCTATAGTGACAGCATGGCACCATACCCGGTGTCCAAATACAGTTGCACTCCCCGGAATGCTATAGTGACAGGCCAGCACCATACCCAGCTCCCATATAGAGTCAGTCTTTCCATCTTGCTATAGTGACAGGCCAGCACCATACCCAGCTCCCATATAGAGTCAGTCTTTCCATCTTGTTATAGTGAAATGTGTTATGACCCCATGTAGACTGGGTGGAAACTAGTCTACCCAAAGGGAGTTACTTGGTCTTCTGGACCTGATTGAGAGGTCAGAGGAAAGATGTATATATTAAATATATAATAAACGTCAGGGAATAATTTTAAAATATATGAGCAGAGGATGAGCATGTAAATAAGTGATATGGAATGAGATGTTGATTCTTTGGTGACATGACGTGAGGTTAGCAGGACGTCGTGACATTACTCGAGTCGTTGAAGTCGTGAGATACAGCTGCTACTGCCAGGAGCCTACTGCTCCTGGCAGTAGGAGGAACCCTAACTGTGTGCTCCTTCAAGAAGAGGGAATCAAGCAGGCCTTTATGTGTTAGCCTGTTGGATGACTTAATGTACTCAAGTCAGAAGTAGAAGAGCTGTGAGGCCGATATAAAGAAACTTTGTTGGATGTCTTATAGGATGACATCTGGGAGCTCTGCAGCTAAGTGCCCCCGAGATACAAATTCTGAGGTAAGCTAATATAACAGTTGTTACAGTGGTTGCCAGTACCTGATCGTGTGCCTAGTGATCATGGCAAGTGTTTATGTACATAGTATATATTTTTTATTGAGCTAATAAGCTAAAATAAGAGAGTTGAGATAGAAAAAATATGCTGGAGGAAGGAGTGATACGTCCGCCCTCGTCGAAGGTCAAGCGCTTCCTGAGTGGGGGAGGTGGCCAGCAACATGTCTGGACATGTTCCCAAGTGGTCCTGCCCACCATAGTGGGGACGCAGGGAGGACCGTGGCGGTGATGCAATAGTGTTTAAAGAGATGTTGGATGGAGTTTTATTTTCTGTGAAAACAAATAAGTAGAAGTTTATTTTATTTATTATTTATTTTTATTATTTATTTTATTATTTATTTATAGGAAAACGTTTATAATTGCATGCTGATGGATTTGCAGGTTAGTGTGGGAGGACGGCAACGTTTGTGTGGGAGAACTGCAACATTAGTGTGGGAGAACTGCAACATTAGTGTGGGAGAACTGCAACATTAGTGTGGGAGAACTGCAACATTAGTGTGGGAGAACTGCAACATTAGTGTGGGAGAACTGCAACATTAGTGTGGGAGAACTGCAATATTTGTGTGGGAGGACTGCAAAGTTTGTTTTGGAGAACTGCAACGGTTTGTCCGAGAGAAGTTGTGAGAGAACGTCATACTAGAGGAGTAGTGTATGCTGAACTCCAAGTGCGAGCTGAAACTCATAGCGGGAGCTGAACTGCAAGGTGGTGCAGGACTTCAAGTTGAGGAATGGAACTCCAAAAACATAGTGAAGCTTCGAGTAGTGTAGGGAGCTACACGTCGTTTGTGTGATGCGTTTGGAGAGAGCGCTTCACTGACATTTAATTAGGACTTAACTGCAGCTGATTGGAGGAACGGCAGGAGTACCTTACCAAATATTTTGAGGACCGAGATGACTGTAGTAGGGGACCTCGAGTCGTGGAACAGAGGATCACATGGACCTTGATGTTTAAGGGAGTGCTTGACTGCGTTTTGGCATGAAAGGCACAGTGCAAGGTGAGAAATTGATGCTTTTCATAGAGTAGGAAATCTATATAAATAAAAATGGAAATGTTCGTTTGTTCAAAATCGCTAATCTTTGAAAGTTCTTCACCGATTGCTTTGAAATTTTCACACATCGTCCCATTCGCATACGAACAATTTTTTATATACATACTATATCGATATCACGTCTGTGACGGGAAAAAACATGCTTTTTTAAAAACTTTGTTTTTCAAGTGTTTTTCATGTGAGGGAAATCTTCGAAACCTCTTTATGGATTGCTTTGAAATTTTGACACAACGTTGCACTGGAATAGGCGATTGTTTTTATATATCTACTATATACATGCCTCACCTGTGACAGGAAAAAACAGGCTGTTTAAAAAAAAACAGCACCATCTGTAGGATGTAAGAGGAACACACGCTTTAATCTCCGAAAGTTCTTCACCGATTGCTCTGAAATTGACACAACTTTTCATTCAAATACGTGCGTGTTTTTATATACCTGCTATTTAGATGCCACACTTGTAGCAGGTAAAACATGTTTTTTTCTTAAACAGCACCATCTGTTGCACGTAAGACCAACACAAGCTATTCAAAATATGTTACGATTCCATTTAAATGTTTCCAATTGTATTGAAAAAATTCAATTTTTATAGATTTTGATTTATTTTAATTTTAATTTAATTATATTGTGTGACATTGCGTTGGAATTGAGCTGTGTTGTGGTTATAGTTTATTTGCTTCTTTTTTCCATTTTTTTTTCATTTCGTATTTTTAACTGTTCTTATTTTTCAGTGCAATTGTTGGTGAAATTGAGCTCTGTCGATTGATTTGCGTTTGAATTGAAAAATTTTGTTAGTATTTTTTTGTTTTTGTTGAAAACATGAAAATGGACAACACTTTTATTTCACAGCTGCAAATATGCAACAAACAGCTATGAATCCACCGGCTACAACGTTAACTGCTTTCTTCACGTCATGTCAAAATTACGGGTTTGCAAAAACACTGTTGTCTTCGGAAGTGCCTACGTATTACACATGAAATGCGAGTAGAAAATCATTTGAACGACGCAAACGAGAAGAACGAGTCGACGGACAACCTGGCATATTCAAATAAACTGCTATAGGCAGACTGTACGCCGTGCATCCTAATCAGAATGATGTTTCTTTCTTCGCACGTTGTTGGTAAATGTGCTCGGTCCAACGTCTTTCCAGCAATTGAGATTTGTCAACGGCGTAACACATGCCACTTCCCATAGTGCATGTCAAGCTCTGAATTTATTGGAGAACGACCGACACTGGGATGTATGCATTAATGACGTGACCAACACGTCACATCCAAATCAAATTCGTGCATTGTTTGCAGTCATATTGACCACCGGCTCTCCTTCATCTCCAACAGAGTTATGGGAGAAATGAATGCACAATGCCCCACAAAAAAATCGCTCGAGACTATTGATCGATCATTGCAAGATTTGCGTGGAAACATCAGACCATTTGGGAACGCAATAATATTGCTTGCAGGAGATTTCAGCCAAACATTACCTGTAATTCCTCGATCGACATCAGCGGATGAAATAAATGCTTGCTTTAAATACTCTTCTTTGTGGCCCCACGTAAAGACGTTAAAATTAAATCCAAATATGCGTGTTCAGCTGCAAAACGATCCAACAGACGAGATATTCTCACATCCATTTCTGAAAAATGGGAACGTAAACGTGCCGGTTGATCTGACCTCAGGATGATTTTCATTGCCTCATAACTTCTGCAATTTAGTGACGTCAAAAGAGAATTGGTTAAAAAAGTATTTCCCAATATTCAAACCAATTATAAGAATCATGATTGGCTGAGCGATCGAGTTGTTCTTGCGGCCAAGAACAAAGACATCTATGATCTTTATTCACAAACATACAAAGCGAGGCAGTCACATACAAGTCCGTAGACACTGTTGAGAAAGCAGATGAAGCGGTTAATTATCCATCAGAATTTTTGAATTCACTATCTGCCAGGGATCCCATCACACGTACGGTACATTAAAAATCGGCTTATGTTGCGAAATGTCAACCAGCCAAAACTTTGCAACGCCACGCGCCTTCCAGTAAAAAAATTAGTCAGCGACGTCGTAGAAGCAACAATTTTGACAGGACCTTTCAAAGGGGAAGATGTCCACATTCCTCGCATTCCTATGATTCCAACAGGTATGCCATTTCAATTTAAGAGATTGTAATTTATAATTCGATTGGCGTTTGCAATCATCAACAAAGCTCAGGGCCAATCTTTAAAATTGTGAAGTTTATATCTATGGACGGATTGCTTCTCACATGGACAATTATATGTTCCGTGTTCCAGAGTCGGCAAACCAGACAATCTCTATCTCCACAGACAATGGAACAACAACAAATATTGTATACCCACAATCATTGTGAAATTAAACATAATAGAAACGTGCACTCTCTCTTTTCTTTCTTTACCTTTTAACCAGACTGAGCCACAGCAATGCGTGGCGGGTACTGCTAGCACGTGAATATTTTTGTTGTCATGCATTGCAGCCTAAAGCAGTGAAGTGAGGAGAATGTTGTAAGCCGAACTTTAAGTAGCAGCCTGATGCAATTATAGGTTGGGAACACAAGGCGATATCAGAGTGTTATCAGTTGATGGAAGCCTAAGAAATTCTATTGTTTTAAAACTTTTCCTGTACGTGTATTGTGTATGTTTTATCGTATTAAACTGTTATCTGGCTTTTGCTCCTGTCCTGGTGGAGGCTTCCTGGCTAGAGAGAGAGAGACACACGGCTATAACCCGGGTGATAATGGACTAAGATATAGTCCATTATAGTTATAGATAAATAACTAAGGGGAGTTGAGAGATCATCCCACAGTAAGGAGAGGGCAGGAAGTTACGAAGCCTCAATAGCAGGTGTGTACTCATGACAACCAGACGGGCTCGCCATACCCCATGCTACTTGGAACTTTTGTTCCAGGTAGCGAATCTTAATAAACAACAACACGACAACTAAGCAGTGTGAACCATACCCCGGAATAAAGATGACGCTGAACGTTGACCAGAACACACTAGAATGTGAAGGGACGACGACGTTTCGGTCCGTCCTGGACCATTCTCATGTCGATTATGTCACACAATCGACATGAAAATGGTCCAGGACGGACCGAAATTTGAGAATGGTCTAGGACGGACCAAAACGTCGTCGTCCCTTCACATTCTAGTGTGTGGTCAGGTCAACATACTTTAGCCATGTTATTGTGACTCATCACCTGCACATGACGCTGAACCCCTCTCCCAGAACCAGAGGCTTACCAGGGTGATCTAAATAATTGCAAGCACTCCAGTGTGCATTGCTGGTCGACCGACGGTAGCAGGAGTGTGGCAGCCGAGATCGGCTGTTTTTTCTGTCAGGAAGTGGTTGGGATCTCTGTTCAACGGTAAGCTAATATCAGGTTAGTTTTAATAACCAAGTTTCATTGTATATGTAAAGAAAACTCTCCCAACCCCCTCCACCCCCTGATAGGATAAATTGGGGACCTGTCCGGGAGATATTGGATTGACACACCCACGGTTCGAGTCCTGGAGGTGGGACTGACACACCCATTGCGGCAGTAGGTAGCCCATGTGACCGAAGGTATATTCTTTCTGTCTCTCTCGGGAAGACCCACTGGGCAGGAGGGAGAAGGTGCAGACATTTGAAGAGTCAGACAAGCCTGAAGATTTGGAAGGTTGCACCAAAGAGCAGTTTAAGCAGATAGATGAGAAATGTGGCGTGAAGGTGACGTCATCTGTTACAGCCACTGTGGGTTGTAACCGGGTTCTAGATGGATGAACTTAAGTGAGTGATAGTATCCGACCCCAAATAGGTAATGGCTTTCAAGAAGTTGACTAGTTAATGCAATAAATAAAAGGGGGGGGGGGGGGAATTAGCACAACACTGATTCCTTTATCAATATATTCCCATCACCTTTAATATAAACATAAAAGTGAAATAATACTACACTTTGATGTATATTCAGGTGTCACTCTACCATAGGACACTGAGCACTCCACGATGCTAACACAATGCAGCCTTCGTCAATCTTCGTGTTTCTCCAACACACAGTACCGTTCCCAAACTTACTGGCCACAGTACTGGGAAACTCTGGCGAGTCAACCTTTGTCGTGGGCCAACCTACCGGCAGTATCATGAGGTGCTTCTTTGCCCACAACCACTCTCCACCCAAGTGCTGGCAGAGAACCTCACCCACGCGCTGATTGGCGCCACTACACAGACAAATACAGAGGTATTGCACCCCTGGCAGGAGCCTCTAACGGCAGGCTAGTAACGCTCCTCAACATGCACCTCACTGTTGGTCGTCTCTTCCCTTCGCCAGTCCCGGGATACGCCGAATTCTTCCACTGCTACTTCACTAGCAGAAACTACAATACTCCTGGTCGGCGGCGGCTCACTTAGCCGTCAGGCAGGACTAAGTTGGGAGAGTTTAGGCTGCCCAAGGTAGACTGCCGTCTTCAGTACCACTGTTGGCCCACGTCACCTCTGTAGACACAGACACGTCATCAGTTATTGGGTACTGGAGAAACCGGGAAGCAACACTTACTCCCTCGGGCATTAACATTATGTTCGTAGCACATCAAATGGCGCTGGTCTTGAATCGCCATATCACCAGAGGTCACCCACTACGACCTCACTTGTTAACCAAGGCAAGAATTTTGAGCCATTTACAGGAATCAGGCTGCCACCACTAGATGGCGTCGTCCATATGACGTCCGATACTGTGGGGTTAGAGAGCAGACTCACAGATGGCACTGAAGTCACTACTCCCTGCTCCGATGAGGATGTCGGGTTCGTAGCACCATCTAAAGTAGCCGGAATGAAGGATGAAATCCTTAGGCAGTTGACAGCTAAGAACGAAGTGACAGAACAAGGAGCCCAGAAAGGAGCTGGAAGTGGAAAGGAAGATGATGGACAAGATGAAGTGAGGTCCCAATAATCAAGTAGGGGTAGTAGGAGTAGCAGCAGTAGCAGGAACAAGAGTTTGGAAAGATCTCAGCTGGAGCTTCCGATGCAATGTTAATGTGAAGAGATACAATTTCATCTGGAGAAGTTGAAATTAGAACTGCAGATTGTTATGACCACACATACACCAGTATGATCATACTGTGGCTGGTGTATGATGTGTTCAAACTGTATAGTGATATCTTGGCTGATTAGCCTAGTATCACAAATATTATATTATTTACTTTTTTCACAATAGCTAGAAATAATTGTGTATTGCCAATGTATGTCAAATATACTTATGCATATTATATTTCAATACCAAAGTTGTATGCCATGTATTTGTGGATATATATTGAAAGTGTAGTGAATAGCATTAGCCTAATGTCATGTAGCTTGGAAAACATCATTGTGTGCTTATTATATGGAATGCTACGTATTGCTGTATAGGACGTCCTATGGGTATTATGGTGCAAAATGTTTTCATTTAGGCCTCTGATGTATTACCCCTCATATATACTGTGAAATATCCATTTCATTATTGTTCTTTGCATTGTCCTTTTGTCATGACAGTAATTTATATTCTGGTACTGTGAGATGTATACCACAGAGACAAGGTTTTGTTACTTATTTTGGTATATCATGCTTTATATTGTATTCATGTATACTTATGTATAACGGCTGACCGATAACGTCTTGAAATTCTCCCTTAACCCCCCCCCCCCCCACCTCCTCCCCTCTCCCCTCCTTGCGTACCAACTCCAGCCAGTGTTACGATGTCTTGCTAATTTGAATTCCCTGTGGACATATTTATATGTCATAATATAATATTTAATGTATTGATTTACTGATATGTATTATGTAAGGATGAGTATTGCAACCTTGGTTTAGTTATTGTATTAATAATTAAAGGTTAATTACTGAGAAATGTCTGTATATGAGCTTGAGATATTTGAAAGATGAGTCAACTGACTTGTAGATGTTGGAATCAGTGTCGCACCCGGCCTGCTTGCCTCCTTGAGCGGTCACTACTCTTTGAACTTCCTAGTCGGGGGATGTGTTGTCGTCCTGGTCCGGGTTTAGTGGCCTTATTTGTGTTAATTGACTGCTAGGATATTTAATTTTAAGCAGTAGTGTTTACCATGGATCATTTCTACCATTGTACATCATTTATACCAGGTGGTAGGTGCTTTTAAATATATTATTGTGGTGGGTACCTGAGGATCTAAAGTGATGCCATTGTGCAATGTATTATATTGATTCCTCAACCTCAATTTGTTAATATCCCACTGCGCCAGGATAGAGCCAGGATGGTGTCGGCTTGTGCTGAGTGTATGCAGTTTTGAGGCCTGTTCATGATTATGCAAAGCTTTAGGAAGCTAGATAAAGTAATAGAATGTGAATAATAGAGATTGTAGATGTCTTATGATGTTAAGGTGACTTTTATGCCCAGTAAACTGGAATGATTTTACTAACTTTTGAATTCCCTAGACACCTATTGGCCAGGCTATGTTTTCCAGTGATCTTGAGGTTATCTTGAGTTGATTTCGGGGCTTTAGTGTCCCCGCGGCCCGGTCCTCGACCAGGCCTCCACCCCCAGGAAGCAGCCCGTGACAGCTGACTATTAACCCAGGTACCTATTAACTGCTAGGTAACAGGGGCATAGGGGGAAAGAAACTCTGCCCATCATTTTTCGCCGGCGCCCGGGATCGAACCCGGGACCACAGGATCACGTGCCCAGCGTGCTGTCCGCTCGGCCGGTGATTCTTAGGTTCACTTCCCCCATAATATTAGGTGGGGGCCCATAACATTTTAAATGGGGGGCTCTGTCCATGATCTCAATCAGGTAACTCCTGTGTTCAGGATCATTATGATGTAACTCCTGTGTTCAGGATCATTATGATGTAACTCCTGTGTTCAGGACTATTATTGTTGTAATCC
This sequence comes from Procambarus clarkii, assembly GCF_040958095.1. Lineage (NCBI taxonomy): Eukaryota > Metazoa > Arthropoda > Malacostraca > Decapoda > Cambaridae > Procambarus > Procambarus clarkii. The sequence goes on along the minus strand of NC_091174.1, from coordinate 35,061,034 downwards.
TAGTGTTCAGGATTAATATTGTGTATGACACGTTTAGACTGATCCATACTTATTTTCTAGTTCGTTGTGCCTTTTCGAAGTGAATGTTCCGGTATCATTTGTAGAAGACGTTTTGATGACTTGTGTCTGTGGGTATAATTCAGCTTGCAGTCCTATGTGAACCTAGTTAATACTGCAATTGCAACGCTGAACGACAGAGGTAAGTGTTCTATTTTTGCGTGACTGTGGGGCATACTAGTCTAGTATATTCTTAATTTGGTAATACTAATATTTGTAGAAAGTGTCTTATTAATTAATTAAGATGGAGCAAGTAGTAACAGAGATTTTGCAGAATCCATCAGTGGATAAGATTAAGATCTTAACTAAATCAGTGCTGATTTGTATGGGAAAAACCCTAGAGTTAGGTGTGGCACCCAGAATGACTAAAGCTAAATTATTGCAAATCATTTTTTTGCATCTAGTAGAAGATGACATGTTGAGTGATGAGGTATTAGAGGAATACCCTGACGAGGTTGAGAGTACTGCCAGACTGAGAAGGCAGGAGTTAGAACTTCAGCTAAGGCAAGTTGAGTTAGAGAGGTTTCAAGTGTGTAGAAGAAACTAAACAGAGAAGCTGAGTTTAGGTAGCTAGACTCAGAGGAGAAGCTGAGTTAGAAGCAGTTATACTCAGAGGAGAAGCTAAGTTAGAAGTAGCTAGACTTAGAGAAGAAGAAACTAAGCAATTGTTAATTAAGCAGCAGAAAGCTGAGGTGCAGATTAGGCTTGAGGAGGAAAGCTAGAAGTTGCCGCCGCTGCCAGTAGTAAGGGTTCTAATGGAAGTTCAAGTAGTAGTCACAGTAGTGGACTTTACTTCCCTAAAGGGTTTGAATTACCCAAATATGATGAGATAGGGCCCCGAATTGCTTTTCTTACATTTTTGAAAATTGGCTACTAGTTTGAAATGGCCAGAGGAGTCTTGGGAAGTTGCGCGGGAAGGCACAAGAGATTTTTGCCTCGCTCCCTTTTGATGACAGCTTTCACTACCCGACAGTAATAAAGAGGATCTTGCAAGCATATCAACTCAATGCAGAGGCAGTAAGACAAAAGTTTAGAGGTCCCAAGCGTGCACCTGATCAGACAGTTACAGATTTTGCTCGAGTAAAAGAGTCAATCTTAGACTGGTGGCTTTATAGAAATAATACTCATGATTTTTTGTCCCTTAACCTACAGTGACAACACATCATAATAGCATGACGTAATAGCGGGCAGAAATAACCCGAATATTTCCAAGTAATATCCAGCACAAATTATACAACACAAAAACATGCTTTAACACCCTATGTAACTAGCTCCAAGTAATTCCCCGCCCCAATAACCCGTCTTACCTATTGTAATAACGTTTTTAAAATAATAATAGCCTGTTGTAATTATATCCCAGAGTATATATATACTCAGTTTATGTATGTATCTATATATATTCAGTTTTAATTGTTATTGAAGCCAAACTTCTGAGGTGACTTTATGTTTCATCTGTTTTTGTCGGTTGCTGAGTTTATTACGTGTTTGGGGAATTTATATTAAACTGTTGACTTCAGGTAAAAGGAACACCGGCATTACTGGGTCGACCTGAGGACCGTCGTGACCCCAGCGGGTGACCCCACACACTGACCAGGACACTTCCTGATCAGTCAAGACTCACAAAGTATTATATAGCAGCCCGTCATCCAAAGGTTTCCCAACGTAAAGAAACTGTCGTATTAAAATCCCATTATCTTGACCTACCAGAGGACTCAAAACAGAAAAAGTGAGAGAATGAAAATTTCGCGAGCCGCTACCAATTTCTAGTACAACAATTTTTGGCCTTAGGTAGAGTATACGTCAAAATGCGACGTTCTATTTGGAGGACGGGATGTATATAGAGCTTCACCTCAACACTAAGTGTCACTATGAACCGTTATCTGACGGAAGTGATAACCATTAAGGAGTGAAAACTGCCCTCAAGTACTTATGAGAAAAGTCTTAATACAAGACTCCTGTTATTTTAAGAATGAAAACGTTGACTCGTGTCAAGACTGTTATGACCTCTGGGTCATCAGAGGTCACCAGTGTGTTTACTTATGTTGGCATTAATCAACGGTTGCACTGTAGATATCACGTGATCATGTATACTTTGTAGCTCGATCACCACGTAGTCATGTATACTGTAGAGCTGACCTGACATCCACGTAGTCATGTATACTGTAGAGCTGACCTGACATCCACGTATTCATGTATACTGTAGAGCTGACCTGACAGCCACGGGGTCATGAGAAGCTGCTGGTCTTGCAACCAAAAGGTCATATATTTTGTGGAATTGGCTTGTCTGGCAACGAGGTGGTCATGTATACTCTGGAGATGTTAACCTAGTAACGATGTTGTCATGTATACTGCAAAGCTGCTTGTCTGAAAACTACATTTTTTTGTACACAACGAAGCTGGCATGTCTGGCAACCACGAAGTTCTCAATATTGTGGAAGTGCTTGTCTGGTAAATCCAGAGGTCAGGAACACTGTGATGTTGGTTTACCTGGCAACCACATGTTCTTGTAACCTGTAGAAGCCCTCGTCTGGCAGTCACATTCTCAGGTATACTGTGGAGTTGTCAGTCTAACAACCTGCGAACATAACCAGACCTTTATCCTGTTCCTATAACGTAACTAACAACTAGATGTTATAACTAGCAGTAATTATGTGCCTAAATAATTTGTAAAATTCTTTCTAGTTTTGCTTTTGACAATATTTTGCTGTAACAGCCTGAAGAATTTGCTTATCATAATTACTACAATAACAGCCTTCAGTGATAACTCGCAGTAATACCCTTCCGAAATAATCTTTCTCAAGAGAAATATAAGTTATTGAAACCCGTATTTATTTGTTATAGAAGAAGAAATAATATTTTCCATATGAGATATTATGAGTACAAAGTGTAACTTGACATCATGTTACCTCAAGCTGCATCATGATGCAGCTCCTTGAGTCTATTTTAAATCGTATGACGTGCATTTGGGATTTATAATTAGAGCTTGAATAGAGACAAAATAACCAACCTTAATTATCAGCCATAAGAAACTGAAGTATTATCCTGTTGTAATAACCGCTAGAAGTGATCTCAAGTAATTACCATCTGTAATGCATAACAGCAATAACCGGAAGTAATAACCTTTTGCAAAAGTGTGCTATAATAACTCGCCTTAAGAACTTACAGTAATTACACATCATAATAGCCTGACGTAATATCGAGCAGAAATAACACCAATAATTCCAGGAAATATCTTGCACAAATTATAAATTACAAAAACACCCTGTATAACTATCTCCTCGTAATTGCCCGCTCCAATAACCAGTGTGAACTCTCATAATCACCTTTTGTAATTGCCTGATGTAATAACCAACCACAACGATCAGATTGTGTAAATGATCAGACGTAACACTCAGTTGTTAAACTGTCCCTAATTACCTGTTATAATAACCCGCCTCAATAATCAGTCTCAATATCCTGAATGAACAGCAAGCTGGTATAACAACCTGCAATTATAACTTGCATTAAACAACTGTAAATAATAGCAGAAAATACCTGCAGCAAAACCCGGAAGTAATAACCGGAAGAAATAACCGAATGAATTAAATGGAAGAAATAACCTTAAGCAAAAGTTTGATACAATAACTTGACCCCAGAAATCTCTAGTAATGACCTAATAATAATAACATGACACCTAATAATATCCAGTAATAACTCATCATAATAACCTTACGCAATAACGTACCGAAATAACATCAAGTTATTTTGACACTTCATATTTTCCAGAAATAATAAAACTAATTTTTTGTAACACCCTGTATAACAACTTCGTCATAACTCCTCGCCTTAATAACCTGCCTTCTTATCCTCCCGTAATTACTATGTCATAATAGCCTTGTGTAATATCCAGCTACAACAACCAGCCTGTGTAAATGATCAGACCAATCAGTTGTTAAGACCTCCCAAGTAACCTGTTATAATAACCCGCCTCACTATTCAGCATCAACATCAATAAACAGCAAGCTTGAATAACAACCTCTCTTTATAAACTCACTAAAACATTACAATAATAATCTATTGTAATAATAACAAGCAGTAATTAACTTCAATAAAAAGTATGTTTTAATAATTACCCTTAGGAAAAATGTACAATAATAGCCTATTTTAATAATAGCCTGCAGTTTTAACCTACAATAATAGAAGGTTGTATTATTTCCCCTTATTTAAAATCTATAGATAAAGCCTGTTGTAATATTAACCTGCAGTAACAACCTACAACAATAACCTGTTGAAGTAATAACCTTCAGTAATGACCTACAATATTTGCCAGTTGTAATATTAACCCTTAGTAATAACCTACAATAATAGGTTGTTGTTTAATAACCAATATTATTAACCTATAATATAAGCCTGTTGTGATAATAACCTGTAGAAATTTCGCAATAAAATATTGTATTAGGTGTCATTTAAACCCCCATTGACATCTTTTCTTTTTAGTCGCTTCTAATTGTTATTGAAGCCAAACTTCGGAGGTGTCTTTATGTTTCATCTGTTGTTCAGGACTTCATTCAACATGTTCGGTTGGTGAGTTTACTACGTGTTTTAGGAAATTATATTAAAATGTTGACTTAAGGTAAAAGGAAGATAAGCTCAATTATGGGGTCGACCTGAGAACCGTCGTGACCCCAGCGGGTGACCCCAGACCCTAACCATGATTCTTTCTAATTAATAAAGTCATCAACCAGTATTTTATTCACCACCTAAGGTGACCCGCCGGAAGAACCAAGATATTCACTACATTAGCCATCTTCTTGAGGTTATCTTGAGATGATTTCGGGGCTTAGCGTCCCCGCGGCCCGGTCCTCAACCAGGCCTTCTTTTTGTCACACATTCCCAGGAAACAGCCCGTAGCAGCTGTTTAACTACCAGGTATCCACATACTGTTAGGTAAACAAGGGCATCAGGGTGAAACAAATCTAGCCCATTTGTTTCTGCCTCCACTGGGGATTGATCCCGGAACCTCAGAACTACGAATCCGAAGCGCTGTCTACCCAGCTGTCAGCCCACACCTCCCTGGGGGACATCAGAATTAAACCACCACAAAAACCCACAATAATAATCCTCCACAATATCTCTCAAAAATAATTCACCACAATAACCCTCAAAAATAAACCACGAGAATAATCCACGAGAATAATCCACCGCAATAACCCTCTATAATAATCCAACTCAAATTCATGCCCTAATAATCCACGACAATAATCCACCACGAAACCATTATACATTAATCATATACAAGATTTTTCAAAAAATTCACCATAATAATCCACCACAATAATCCTCCATATTAATTCACCACAATAACCCTCCATAACAATCCTCAACAATAATTCTCCATAAAAATTCACCACCTTAACTCACTATAATAATCAACCACAATACCCCTACAAATTATTCCACCACAATAACCCTTCAAAATGATCCACAACAATACTTCTCCTTAATAATACACCACAAAAACCCTAAATAATAATCCTTCACAAAAAACTCCAAACAAATCCATCACCATAATCCTCCATAATAACCTACCCTAATAACCCTTCAAAATAAACCACCGTAATAATTCATCACAATAACCCTTCATAATAATCCTCAACATTAACACAATAATCCTACAGAATAATACATCACAGTAACCATCAATAATAATCTCCCACAAGAACCGACCATAATAATCCATTACAATATCCCTCCAAATTAATCCTCCACAATAAACCTGCATATTAATCCTCCACAACAAAACTCCAAATTATTTTTCCATAATAATCCACCACAATAAACCTGCATATTAATCCTCCACAACAAAACTCCAAATTATTTTTCCATAATAATCCACCACAATAAACCCGCATATTAATCCTCCACAACAAAACTCCAAATTAATTCACCACAATAACACTTCATAATAATGCACAACAATAACTCACCATAATAATCCTCCATAATAATCCTCCATAGTAATCCACCACAACATCATAATCCAAAACAACAACCCTTAATAATAATCCACCACAATAACCCTCCGTAATAATCCACCGCAATAATACTACATAACATTCTCCAAATATAACCCTCTTTAACCAATCACAATAACCCTCCATAATAATCTACCACAATAACACTCCATAATAATCCAACATAATTGCCCACCATAATAATCCATTACAAAAACCCACCAAAATAATCCGTCACAATAACCTTCCCAAATAATCTACCACAATAACCCTCCCAAATAATCTACTAAAATAACCCTCCATAATCATCCACCACAATAACCCATCGTAATAATTCGTAACAAAACCCTCCCTAATAATAACAATAACCGTCCATACTAACCTACAACAATAACCCACCATAATAATCCACCACAATAACACTCCATAATAATCCAACATAATAACCCACCATAATAGAACATATCAATAACCCACCAAAATAATCCGTCACAATAACCTTCCCAAATAATCTACCACAGTACCCTTGAGGTGCTTCCGGGGCTTAGTGTCCCCGCGGCCCGGTCGTCGACCAGGCCTCCTCCACAGTAACCCTCCCAAATAATCTACCAAAATAACCCTCCATAATAATCCACCACAATAACCCATCATAATAACCCACCACAATAACCCACCATAATAATCCACCACAATAACCCTCCATAATAATCCACCACAATAACCCACCATAATAATCCACCACAATAACCCACCATAATAATCCACCACAATAACCCACCATAATAATCCACCACAATAACCCACCATAATAATCCACCACAATAACCCTCCATAATAATCCACCACAATAACCCACCATAATAATCCACCACAATAACCCACCATAATAATCCACCACAATAACCCACCATAATAATCCACCACAATAACCCACCATAATAATCCACCACAATAACCCTCCATAATAATCCACCACAATAACCCACCATAATAATCCACCACAATAACCCACCATAATAATCCACCACAATAACCCACCATAATAACCTACAGTTTACACGGCACACAACCCACTCTACTGACACTGTCACTGGGCCAGGAACTCTTAGTTTGGTAAGAAATGTAAAATATCGGGAAGATGGCCACCCAGCTATAGTGACACCATAACCAGGGACTCTTATATAGTGGGGCCACCCAGCTTGCTATAGTGACAGGCCGGCACCATTCAACTAATGAACTCAGTGAATTAGACACTTTAGTGTTCACTAATGACGATGCTTCTTCATCAGAGGCAGCCCAGATTTTAGCTTAATGTTCAGCTTTATTTATTAGAACTCTGAAAACACAATTTTTTTTATACTTCTAATTCCTCGACGAAAGCTGATATATTTGAATTACTTGAGATTTGACTTTATGTTTCATATGTTTATGTTGGTTGCTGAATATATTACCTGTTTGGGTAATTTATATTAAACTGTTGATTTAAGGTAAAAGGAAGGTTGCTAAGTTGCGTGGGGTAGACCTGAGGACCATCGTGACCCTAGCGGGTGACCCCACACACTGACCTGAGGACCATCGTGACCCCAGCGGGTGACCCCACACACTGACCTGAGGACCGTCGTGACCCTAGCGGGTGACCCCACACACTGACCTGAGGACCGTCGTGACCCCAGCGGGTGACCCCACACACTGACCTGAGGACCGTCGTGACCCCAGCGGGTGACCCCACACACTGACCTGAGGACCGTCGTGACCCCAGCGGGTGACCCCACACACTGACCTGAGGACCGTCGTGACCCCAGAGGGTGACCCCACACACTGACCTGAGGACCGTCGTGACCCCAGCGGGTGACCCCACACACTGACCTGAGGACCCTCGTGACCCCAGCGGGTGACCCCACACACTGACCTGAGGACCGTCATGTCCCTCAGCGATTGAAACTGCAGTATTATCCTGCTACTAACCCAAGCTTGCTACAGTGACAGGCCTGTCCCCATATCCAAACGCCTATTTACAAATGGTTCTCCCAGCTTTCTATTGTGACAGCACTAGCACCATACCCCTTCACCCATACAGAGCTGGGCCTTCCAGCTTGCTATAGTGACAGGACTAGCACCATACCCAGGCATCCATACAGAGCTGGGCCTCCCAGCTTGCTTCAGTGACAGGACGAGCACCATACCCAGGCACCCATACAGAGCTGGGCTTCCTAGCTTGCTACAGTGACAGGACTCGTACCATGCTTATGCACCAACATACAGCTACCCCGTGAACTACAGACCCACCTACCCCTACATACATTTACCCCATGAAAGGCTGTTAAAAATGTTGGATCATCAGACAGGAGTAAAATGGAAGGTGCTCCAGTGGATAAGGGAGTACTTAAGCAACAGGAAACATCGAGTAACGGTGAGGGGGGGGGGGGAGACATCAGAGTGGCGAGATGTCATCAGCGGAGTCCCACTGAGACCAGTAAATGGACCCATCCTGTTTCTAATATATGTAAACGATCTTCCGGAGGGTATAGACTCATTCCTCTCAATGTTTGCTGATGATGCAAAAATTATGAGAAGAATCAAGACGGATGAAGATAGACAGAGACTACAGGATGACCTGGACAAACTGGAGGAATGGTCTAGAAAATGGCTGCTAAAGTTCCACTCAGGAAAGTGTAATGTAATGAAATTAGGCGAAGGGAACAGGAGGCTTAACACAAGGTATCATCTGGGAGGTGAATTCCTGCAAGAGTCAAATAGAGAGAAAGAATTGTGGGTTGATATCACACCGAACCTGTCCCCAGAGGCCCACATCAAAAGAATATCATCAGCGGCATATACTAGACTGGCCAACATAAGAACTGCCTTTAGAAACTTGTGCAAGGAATCTTTCAGGACCCTGTATACCACTTATGTAAGACCAATTCTGGAGTATGCAGCTCCAGCCTGGAGTCCATACCTAGTTTAACACAAGACAAAGTTAGAGAAGATTCAGCGGTATGCCACCAGGCTCGTCCCGGAACTGAGAGGAATAAGCTACGAGGAAAGGCTAAAGGAGCTGAACCTCACATCCCTGAAAAACAGAGGAGTAAGGAGAGACATGATAACCACCTACAAAATTCTTAGGGGAATTGACAGGTGGACAAAGACAAACTCTTCAGCACGGGTGGAACACGAACAAGGGGACACAGGTGGAAACTTAGTACCCAGATGAGCCGCAGAGACGTTAGAAAGAATTTTTTCAGTGTCAGAGTAGTTAATAAATGGAATGTACTAGGAAGTGATGTGGTGGAGGCTGACTCCATACACAGTTTCAAATGTAGATGTTATAGAGCCCAGTAGGCTCAGGAATCTGTACACCAGTTGATTGATAGTTGAGAGGCGGGACCAAAGAGCCAAAGCTCAACCCCCGCAAGCACAATTAGGTGAGTACAGCTGGGCCCCTCCCAGCTTTTTATTGTTTTAATAATATCCAGCACAAAACATGCTTCAACAAACTGTATAACCAATTTTCGTAATTCCCCGGCCCAAAAACCCGTCACATCTAGCCAAATATCTATGACTTCGTAATAGGGAGTAAACTAGTGAACAGTGATCACACAGAAGTCTGATTTGGCATAGAATGGAGTAGATCTGTTAGAGAACATTTTGTTAAAATAAAATATAGCCTGATAACCTTTACGTAATAGTCTGATGTAATAACCGACAAAACAATTAGTTTGTGTAAATGACCAGACGTAGCAATCAGCAGTTAAACTATCCCTAATGACCAGTTATAATAACCCACCTCTATAATATCCTGAATGAACAGCAAACTGGTATAACAACAAGCAAATATAACTTGCACTAAAAACCTACGAGAATAGCCTGTTGTAATAATATCCCTGAATAATAACCAATATGTTTAGTTTCTTTTTAAACCCCAATTATATCTTTTGCTCTTAGTCGCTTTTAATTGTTATTGAAACCAAACTTCTGAGCTGACTTCATTTTATTTATTCTATTTATTTATTTTATTTATTTATATATACAAGAGCACCATACCCAGACGGATATTTACAAATGGTCCACCCAGTTATATTCTGTATGTGGCAGTACATTCATGTACACCAACAAGTACGTGTAGCGTTTCCAGCAAGTTTCCCAGGCGAAATCGCTTGAGAAGTGCGAGATGAGTGCCTTGCCACTGATCCAAAGGGACTGCCCAAATATGAATGCCATCAACAGCACTAGCAGTTGGTGTTACCAGGCAGGTTACCCATCCAATTACTAACCAAATTGAAAGTTGCTTAACTTGGCTAATGGGACGAGAAGCAGTGTCCTTTAAGTGGTAGTATGGCCGTTGTTATTGTATACAAGTGGTAACCAATAACTTGTCAGTGAGTGAGTGATGATAATGGTAACTGCGGCGGAGGATACTCACACATACCAGCCAATTCTCCATTAATGATAATACTTATAGCAACTATTTAGTCAAACAAACCAACCAAAAGTGGACTATTGCACTAACAGAAATGTTTGGATGCCATTGATCTCGCACAAATTGCTCATAAATGCCACATGCTGGTATTTAAAGAACCTAAACAATCCTCTTCAAAGAACGAATGACTTCTCTTAGGCCTTGGATTATGCTCTCTTAGGCTTCATTGACAGTACTTATAACTTCTTTGAGTCGGGAGACAGGCAGACAGGCAGTCTATATATATACATGTTAGGCTTATATAGTGGTCTGGAAAACCCCACCCCACAAGGTCAAACTAACCCTCACTCACCAGGATGCCAGTGGGTCACTAACTCCTGGATACCTATTTATTGCTAGGTGAACAGATTCATTAGGTGATAGGAAACGCTACGAACAATTACAGCCATGCCCGACCGCGATTCGAACCCTGGAATCCCATATTGTGAGTCGAGAAGGAACACATCATTCATGTTACATATTTATGTGTACTCACCTATTTATGTCAGGAGGATCGAGCATTAATCTTAGAGTCTGCCTTTTGTCCGCCTGCCTTTGAGTCTGCCTTTCTGTCCGTCGGTTGTTTATAGCAATAACTCATGGCCTATTTCCTAAACTAACCAAGCCTAACCTATACCCTACCCTAACCTATAACCTACCACAATCTATAGCCAAACCTAATCTAACCTAACCTAATCTAAACCTAACCTAACCTACACCTAAACCTAACCTAACCTAACCTAAATAACCTAATCTAACCAAACCAAACATAACCTAACTTAACCTAAACTAACCTAACCAAAACTAACCTAACTATACTAACCTAACCTAACTAACCTAACCTAACCTAACCTAACCTAACCTAACCAAACCTAACCTAACTATTCTAACCTAACCTAACTAACCTAACCTAACTAACCTAACCTAACCTAACTAGCCTAACCAAACTTAACCTAACCTAACCTAACTAACCTAACCTAACTAACCTAACCTAACTAACCTAATCTAACCTAACTAACCTAACCAAACTTAACCTAACCTAACCTATCCTAACCTAACCTAACCAACACCCACCTCACAAGATCAAACACCTAAACTGACCCTGACCTAACCCTCACCAGGATGCAATCCTACAAGAAGCTCACAACTCCTGGATGCCTGTTTACTGCTCGGAAAACAGGGGCATTAGGTGATAGGAAACGACACCTTAATTTCAATCCTGCCTGTCCGGGTTTCGATCCAGGAATCCCCGATTGTTAGTCTAGAAGGAACACATACAAGTTTCATATCTCTGTGTACTCACCTATTTCTACTTGCAGGACCGAGCAACAGTTTTTGAACGTTGACATTATAGCCGCCGGTTGTTTAAAGCAATGATTCCTGGTCATATCTCTGATTCTCTGTCATATCAACTTTTAAAATTATGAATGGAGTTTGCATCTACAACTGTGGGTTTTCGTAAGTTTGTTCTCACCTAGTTGTATTCACCTAGTTGTGTTTGCTAGGTTTGACCTTCAGATCTTTGGTCCCACCTCTCAACCATCTCAATTGCTCAATTAGTTTTTCCAGAAGTTATGTAACTCATAACTCTCAGCTCTGTTGGAAAACAGGCTGGAGCTGCATATTCAATGATTTGTCTCCCATAGGTTGAAAAAAAGGTTACTTCTTCTTTATAAAAGTTAGAAATGTACTTTGACTTTGTAGACTTTGAACTAGTAACTAGACTAGAGTCTAGTCGGCCTAGTCGAATATGCCGTGTTCTTAATCCGGATGATCAGGCTGCGTTCGAGTTTGTCGAAACGGTTGCAATTACAGGGCACAGATCCCTCTCCTGTAGCAGCATCACTTTCGATAGATTCTCTGGATGATTGACCTTCTGGCAGTTCTCACGTTAACAAATTTAAAACAGTTTTTTGACAAACAAGAAACGCCACATTCCTTTGATGTTTAAAATTTTTATCTCTGTCAGTGTGTGTGTCTTGATTCCTATGTGTCTTGATTCCGTATATGTCTTGATTCCGTGCGTGTCTTGATTCCTTGTGTGTCTTGATTCCGTGTATGTGTCTTGATTCCGTATGTGTCTTGATTCCTTGTGTGTCTTGATTCCGTGTATGTGTCTTGATTCCGTATATGTCTTGATTCCGTGCGTGTCTTGATTCTGTGCGTGTCTTGATTCCGTGCGTGTCTTGATTCTGTGCGTGTCTTGATTCCTTGTGTGTCTTGATTCCGTGTATGTGTCTTGATTCCGTATGTGTCTTGATTCCTTGTGTGTCTTGATTCCGTGTATGTGTCTTGATTCCGTAAATGTCTTGATTCCGTGCGTGTCTTGATTCCGTGCGTGTCTTGATTCCTTGTGTGTCTTGATTCCGTGTATGTGTCTTGATTCCGTGCGTGTCTTGATTCCTTGTGTGTCTTGATTCCGTGTGTGTCTTGATTCCGTGTGTGTCTTGATTCCGTTTGAGTCTTGATTCCGTGTGTGTCTTGATTCCGTTTGAGTCTTGATTCCGTGTGTGTCTTGATTCCGTGTGTGTATTGATTCCGTGTGTGTATTGATTCCGTGTGAGTCTTGATTCCGTGTGTGTATTGATTCCATGTGAGTCTTGATTCCGTGTGTGTCTTGATTCCGTGTGTGTCTTGATTCCGTGTGTTTCTTGATTCCGTTGGAGTCTTGATTCCGTTTGAGTCTTGATTCCGTGTGTGTCTTGATTCCGTTTGAGTCTTGATTCCGTTTGAGTCTTGGTTCCGTGTGTGTCTTGATTCCGTGTGTGTATTGATTACGTGTGAGTTTTGATTCCGTGTGTGTATTGATTCCATGTGAGTCTTGATTCCGTGTGTGTCTTGATTCCGTGTGTGTCTTGATTCCGTGTGTGTCTTGTTTCCGTTTGAGTCTTGATTACGTTTGAGTCTTGATTCCGTGTGAGTCTTGATTCTGTGTGAGTCTTGATTCCGTGTGTGTATTGATTCCTTGTGAGTTACCTGTTGTTAAAAGGCCCGTATGTGTCCGTGTCCGTCATAGTCTATGAGTGTCCGTGTCAGTGTCATTATCCCTGGGGTATTGAGTCCAGGATGTGTCCCCTCAAATTGCCTCCCTTATCTCCACCATGGGATCGTGTCAGTGTCCATGTGTGTCTTGATTCCGTGTGTGTCTTGAGTGTGTGTGTGTCTTGATTCCGTGTGTGTCTTGATTCCGTGTGTGTTTTGATTCCGAGTGTGTCTTGATTCCGTGTGTGTCTTGATTCCGTTTGAGTCTTGATTCCGTGTGAGTCTTGATTCCGTATGTGTCAGTGTCCGTCATAGTCTATGAGTGTCAGTGTCAGTGTCATTATCCCTGGGGTTTTGAGTCCAGGATGCCATTTGTGTCCCCTCAAATTGCCTCCCTTATCTCCACCTTGGGATCTTGTCAGTGTCCATGTGTGTCTTGATTCTATGTGTGTCTTGATTCCGTGTGTGTCTTGAGTCCGTGTGTGTCTTGAGTCCGTGTGTGCCTTGAGTCCGTCTGTGTCTTGATCCCGTGTGTGTCTTGAGTCCGTCTGTGTCTTGATCCCGTGTGTGTCTTGAGTCCGTGTGTGTCTTGAGTCCGCGTGTGTCTTGAGTCCGTGTGTGTCTTGATCCCGTGTGTGTCTTGAGTCCGCATGTGTCTTGATCCTGTGTCTTTAGTCCGTGTTTCTTCTGAGGCCGTGTACGTCTTGATTGTCCGGGTGTCTTTGGGGTTTTGGGTCCAGGAAGCTATTTCTGTCGACCCAAATTGCCTCCCTTCTCCCCACCTGAAATCCAGGTGGATTGAATGACCTGCCCGAGGTCAGTGGATCCAGGTATCCATCCGTGGGCCCCCGGATTTCAACCCTTCCCCACATTCCAAGGGGTCAGTCAATCAATCTTCGGCTATCCAGAGAATCTATCGAAACTGATGCTCCTACAGGAGGGGACACACAGAGAAATCTGTGCCCTGTACTTGCAACCATTCCGACAGGCTCGAACGCAGGTCTATCCGGATTAAGAACATGTTCTATCCGACTAGGCCACGCTGGAGTTGCCTTTTGAATAAAATTTGGCACTTGTATTTATATCTCGTAGTAAGGTTAGTCAGTGTCTATTTATCAACATTTGCAATGATTGACGTGTGAAGTTGTGAGTTTGTGTTGACAGTTAGAAATAAATGACAGCTTATTCCATGAGGTTGCAGTCCAGTGACGCAGTTTCATGAATGAATATTGGAGAATTTAGGCAAACTGACACGTGTGTGTGTGTGTGTGTGTGTGTGTGTGTGTGTGTGTGTGTGTGTGTGTGTGTGTGTGTGTTTAAAGGGATGCATTAATTAATATTTAGTGAGGTGTGTGTCCAAATGAGTTTGTGATTCAAGCAATCCAATACCTAATATGTGCTAATTTAGGCCTCGTTTTGTATATAAATATATGTATGTTTTACTAGGGAATGAAAATCAGGTATGTTTTATTCCAAGTCTTTTTCAACAATAAATAGTACATATGCGAACGAACGGTTTGGCTGGGTAAGTATAGCGTTGTGGCGGCCATTTTCTCTGGTGGGCAGGGGGCGGGGGGGGAGGAGGGTTGTCTCTGGTGAGGGTAGTTATGTTTGGGCCTCGGTTGGGGGGTAGGGTGTTGGTAGGGGGGGCGGAGGGAGCAGCAGAGGGGGGTATAAAGGGTGGGGGGACTGAATGGCATGGGGTTGCCAGTTTAGTGATTAAGATATTAATTTATGGAGATAGGTTATATATGGAAAGGTGTTCAGGAAGGAATAAGAAAAGTGTTTCGAACTGATGTAAGTATATGAGTTATAGTGATTCATGTTAGAAGGAAGATATGTGCTTAAAAAGGTGTAGAGATTTGTAGTTGACTTTATTTGGTTAATTATGTGTTAATTAACGGTAAAGGACCATTGGAGATAGATATTCAACAGCATATTGAGTGGACAAGTTTTAGTAGGCAGGAAGGCTGGCAGAGAGAGAGAATGGACTAATAAATAGGTATACATTTTTTTTCTCGGATGGTATACTTTAATAATCATAGGTACATATTTCAATGTGCGACATTCTTGCGCGCGCGCACACACACACACAAACACACACACACACACATACATATATACTAACATACATAGTCTCGACAGTCAAATTGCAGAAACTGTCACAATTATGACAAGGATCACTCATATTGGATATATACACACAGAAAAATTCACGTCGATAAGTCACCCCAATTACACGTATCTACACACACAGACAACATATTTCAGTGAGTGTGGCCCATAGTATACATTAATATTCACACATGCCAGCCCATTCACTATTAATTGGTGTACATATTCATTCACTTACATGTTTATTTGTCTCTTTCTTATAAAATATTCACACACACACACACACACTGAAAGGAATCTTTCAGAACATTGTATGCCAAATATGTCAGACCAATCCTGAAGTATGCAGCTCCAGCATGGAGTCCATATCTAGTCAAGCATAAGACTAAACTGGAAAAGATTTAATGGTTTGCCACCACACTAGTACCCGAGCTAAGAGGTATGACCTACGGGGAGCGACTACGGGAATCAAACCTCACTTCGTTGGAAGACAGAAGAGTTAGGGGGCACATGATCACCACATTCAAGATTCTCAAGGGAATTGATAGGGTAGATAAAGACAGTCTATTTAACACAAGGGGCACACGCACTAGGGGACACAAGTGGAAACTGAGTGCCCAAATGAGCCACAGAGTTATTAGAAAGAACCTTTTTAGTGTCAGTGTGGTTGACAAATGGAATGCATTAGGAAGTGATGTGGTGGAGGCTGACTCCATGCACAGTTTCAAGTGTAGATATGATAGAGCCCAATAGGCTCTAACCTGTACACCTGTTGATTGACGGTTGTGAGGCGGGACCAAAGAGCCAGAGCTCAACCCCCGCATGCACAATAAGGTGAGTACAATTAGTTGAGTACACACAAACTCATTGATAATTTTTTCTGGAACACAACCCGACAAACCGTTAAACAACCAGGAACCTACTCACTGCTTCGTGAAGAGAATCGTTCAGTTAAGGATTGGTGCCTAGTCAATCCGCTCTTCCCGGCTTGCCAGGATATGAACCCAGGCGAAATCGCTTGAGAAGTGCGAGATGAGTGCCTTGCCACTGATCCATAGGGACTGCCCAAATATGAATGCCATCAGCAGCACTAGCAGTTGGTGTTACCAGGCAGGTTACCCATCCAATTACTAACCAAATTGAAAGTTGCTTAACTTGGCTAATGGGACGAGAAGCAGTGTCCTTTAAGTGGTAGTATGGCCGTTGTTATTGTATACAAGTGGTAACCAATTACTTGTCAGTGAGTGAGTGATGATAATGGTAACTGCGGCGGAGGATACTCACACATACCAGCCAATTCTCCATTAATGATAATACTTATAGCAACTATTTAGTCAAACAAACCAACCAAAAGTGGACTATTGCACTAACATAGAAATGTTTGGATGCCATTGATCTCGCACAAATTGCTCATAAATGCCACATGCTGGTATTTAAAGAACCTAAACAATCCTCTTCAAAGAACGAATGACTTCTCTTAGGCCTTGGATTATGCTCTCTTAGGCTTCATTGACAGTACTTATAACTTCTTTGAGTCGGGAGACAGGCAGACAGGCAGTCTACATATATACATGTTAGGCTTATATAGTGGTCTCGAAAACCCCACCCCACAAGGTCAAACTAACCCTCACTCACCAGGATGCCAGTGGGTCACTAACTCCTGGATACCTATTTATTGCTAGGTGAACAGATTCATTAGGTGATAGGAAACGCTACGAACAATTACAGCCATGCCCGACCGCGATTCGAACCCTGGAATCCCATATTGTGAGTCGAGAAGGAACACATCATTCATGTTACATATTTATGTGTACTCACCTATTTATATCAGGAGGATGGAGCATTAATCTTAGAGTCTGCCTTTTGTCCGCCTGCCTTTGAGTCTGCCTTTCTGTCCGTGGGTTGTTTATAGCAATAACTCATGGCCTATTTCCTAACCTAACCAAGCCTAACCTATACCCTACCCTAACCTATAACCTACCACAATCTATAGCCAAACCTATTAACTAACCTAACCTAATCTAAACCTAACCTAACCTACACCTAAACCTAACCTACACCTAAACCTAACCTAACCTAACCTAAATAACCTAATCTAACCAAACCAAACATAACCTAACTTAACCTAAACTAACCTAACCAAAACTAACCTAACTATACTAACCTAACCTAACTAACCTAACAAAACTTAACCTAACCTAACCTATCCTAACCTAACCTAACCAACACCCACCTCGCAAGATCAAACACCTAAACTGACTCTGACCTAACCCTCACCAGGATGCAATCCTACTAGAAGCTCACAACTCCTGGATACCTGTTTACTGCTCGGAGAACAGAGACATTAGGTGATAGGAAACGCCACCTTAATTTCAATCCTGCCTGTCCGGGTTTCGATCCAGGAATCCCCGATTCTAGAAGGAACTAGTCTAGAAGGAACACATACATGTTTCATATCTCTGTGTACTCACCTATTTCTACTTGCAGGACCGAGCAACAGTTTTTGAACGTTGACATTATAGCCGCCGGTTGTTTAAAGCAATGATTCCTGGTCATATCTCTGATTCTCTGTCATATCAACTTTTAAAATTATGAATGGAGTTTGCATCTACAACTGTGGGTTTTCGTAAGTTTGTTCTCACCTAGTTGTATTCACCTAGCTGTGTTTGCTAGGTTTGACCTTCAGATCTTTGGTTCCACCTCTCAACCATCTCAATTGCTCAAGTAGTTTTTCCAGAAGTTATGTAACTCATAACTCTCAGCTCTGTTGGAAAACAGGCTGGGGCTGCATATTCAATGATTTGTCTCCCATAGGTTGAAAAAAAGGTTACTTCTTCTTTATAAAAGTTAGAAATGTACTTTGACTTTGTAGACTTTGAACTAGTAACTAGACTAGAGTCTAGTCGGCCTAGTCGAATAGGCCGTGTTCTTAATCCGGATGATCAGGCTGCGTTCGAGTTTGTCGAAACGGTTGCAATTACAGGGCACAGATCCCTCTCCTGTAGCAGCATCACTTTCGATAGATTCTCTGGATGATTGACCTTCTGGCAGTTCTCACGTTAACAAATTTAAAACAGTTTTTTGACAAACAAGAAACGCCACATTCCTTTGATGTTTAAAATTTTTATCTCTGTCAGTGTGTGTGTCTTGATTCCTATGTGTCTTGATTCCGTATATGTCTTGATTCCGTGTGTGTCTTGATTCCGTTTGAGTCTTGATTCCGTGTGTGTCTTGATTCCGTGTGTGTCTTGATTCCGTTTGAGTCTTGATTCCGTGTGTGTCTTGAATCCGTGCGTGTCTTGATTCCGTATATGTCTTGATTCCGTGCGTGTCTTGATTCCTTGTGTGTCTTGATTCCGTGTGTGTCTTGATTCCGTGTGTGTCTTGATTCCGTGTGTGTCTTGATTCCGTTTGAGTCTTGATTCCGTGTGTGCCTTGATTCCGTTTGAGTCTTGATTCCGTGTGTGTCTTGATTCCGTGTGTGTCTTGATTCCGTGTGTGTATTGATTCCGTGTGTGTATTGATTCCGTGTGAGTCTTGATTCCGTGTGTGTCTTGATTCCGTGTGTGTCTTGATTCCGTGTGTGTCTTGATTCCGTTTGAGTCTTGATTCCGTTTGAGTCTTGATTCCGTTTGAGTCTTGATTCCGTGTGTGTCTTGATTCCGTTTGAGTCTTGATTCCGTGTGTATCTTGATTCCGTGTGTGTATTGATCCCGTGTGAGTCTTGATTCCGTGTGTGTATTGATTCCATGTGAGTCTTGATTCCGTGTGTGTCTTGATTCCGTGTGTGTCTTGATTCCGTGTGTGTCTTGTTTCCGTTTGAGTCTTGATTACGTTTGAGTCTTGATTCCGTGAGAGTCTTGATTCCGTGTGAGTCTTGATTCCGTGTGTGTATTGATTCCTTGTGAGTCTTGATTCCGTATGTGTCCGTGTCCGTCATAGTCTATGAGTGTCCGTGTCAGTGTCATTATCCCTGGGGTATTGAGTCCAGGATGCCATTTGTGTCCCCTCAAATTGCCTCCCTTACCTCCACCATGGGATCGTGTCAGTGTCCATGTGTGTCTTGATTCCGTGTGTGTCTTGATTCCATGTGTGTCTTGATTCCGTGTGTGTCTTGAGTGTGTGTGTGTCTTGATTCCGTGTGTGTCTTGATTCCGTGTGTGTCTTGATTCCGTGTGTGTCTTGATTCCGTGTGTGTCTTGATTCCGTTTGAGTCTTGATTCCGTGTGAGTCTTGATTCCGTATGTGTCAGTGTCCGTCATAGTCTATGAGTGTCAGTGTCAGTGTCATTATCCCTGGGGTTTTGAGTCCAGGATGCCATTTGTGTCCCCTCAAATTGCCTCCCTTATCTCCACCTTGGGATCTTGTCAGTGTCCATGTGTGTCTTGATTCTATGTGTGTCTTGATTCCGTGTGTGTCTTGATTCCGTGTGTGTCTTGAGTCCGTGTGTATCTTGAGTCCGTGTGTGTCTTGAGTCCGTCTGTGTCTTGATCCCGTGTGTGTCTTGAGTCCGTCTGTGTCTTGATCCCGTGTGTGTCTTGAGTCCGTGTGTGTCTTGAGTTCGTGTGTGTCTTGAGTCCGTGTGTGTCTTGATCCCGTGTGTGTCTTGAGTCCGCATGTGTCTTGATCCTGTGTCTTGAGTCCGTGTTTCTTCTGAGGCCGTGTACGTCTTGATTGTCCGGGTGTCTTTGGGGTTTTGGGTCCAGGAAGCTATTTGTGTCGACCCAAATTGCCTCCCTTCTCCCCACCTGAAATCCAGGTGGATTGAATGACCTGCCAGAGGTCAGTGGATCCAGGTATCCATCCGTTGGCCCCCGGATTTCAACCCTTCCCCACATTCCAAGGGGTCAGTCAATCAATCTTCGGCTATCCAGAGAATCTATCGAAACTGATGCTCCTACAGGAGGGGACACACAGAGAAATCTGTGCCCTGTACTTGCAACCATTCCGACAGGCTCGAACGCAGGTCTATCCGGATTAAGAACATGTTCTATCCGACTAGGCCACGCTGGAGTTGCCTTTTGAATAAAATTTGGCACTTGTATTTATATCTCGTAGTAAGGTTAGTCAGTGTCTATTTATCAACATTTGCAATGATTGACGTGTGAAGTTGTGAGTTTGTGTTGACAGTTAGAAATACATGACAGCTTATTCGATGAGGTTGCAGTCCAGTGACGCAGTTTCATGAATGAATATTGGAGAATTTAGGCAAACTGACACGTGTGTGTGTGTGTACTCACCTAATTGTGCTTGCGGGGGTTGAGCTCTGGCTCTTTGGTCCCGCCTCTCAACCGTCAATCAACTGGTGTACAGATTCCTGAGCCTATTGGGCTCTATCATATCTACATTTGAAACTGTGTATGGAGTCAGCCTCCACCACTTCACTTCCTAATGCATTCCATTTACTAACTACTCTGACACTGAAAAAGTTCTTTCTAACGTCTCTGTGGCTCATTTGGGTACTCAGCTTCCACCTGTGTCCCCTTGTTCGCGTCCCACCAGTGTTGAATAGTTCATCCTTGTTTACCCGGTCGATTCCCCTGAGGATTTTGTAGGTTGTGATCATGTCCCCCCTTACTCTTCTGTCTTCCAGTGTCGTGAGGTGCATTTCCCGCAGCCTTTCCTCATAACTCATGCCTCTTAGTTCTGGGACTAGTCTAGTAGCATACCTTTGGACTTTTTCCAGCTTCGTCTTGTGCTTGACAAGGTACGGGCTCCATGCTGGGGCCGCATACTCCAGGATTGGTCTTACATATGTGGTGTACAAGATTCTGAATGATTCCTTACACAGGTTCCTGAACGCCGTTCTGATGTTAGCCAGCCTCGCATATGTCGCAGACGTTATTCTCTTTATGTGGGCTTCAGGAGACAGGTTTGGTGTGATATCAACTCCTAGATCTTTCTCTCTGTCTGTTTCATTAAGTACTTCATCTCCTATTCTGTATCCTGTGCCTGGCCTCCTGTTTCCACTGCCTAGTTTCATTACTTTGCATTTACTCGGGTTGAACTTCAACAGCCATTTGTTGGACCATTCACTCAGTCTATCCAGGTCATCTTGTAGCCTCCTACTATCATCCTCTGTTTCAATCCTCCTCATAATTTTTGCATCGTCGGCAAACATTGAGAGGAACGAATCTATACCCTCTGGGAGATCATTTACATATACCAGAAACAGTATAGGTCCAAGGACTGACCCCTGCGGGACTCCACTTGTGACGTCTCGCCAATCTGAGGCCTCACCCCTCACACAGACTCGTTGTCTCCTGTTGCTTAGGTATTCCTCTATCCACCGGAGTACCTTCCCTCTCACTCCAGCCTGCATCTCCAACTTTCGCACTAGCCTCTTGTGTGGTACTGTATCAAAGGCTTTCTGACAATCCAAAAATATGCAGTCTGCCCACCCTTCTCTTTCTTGCCTTATTTTTGTTGCCTGGTCGTAGAATTCAAGTAACCCTGTGAGGCAGGACCTGCCATCCCTGAACCCATGTTGATGCTGTGTTACAAAGTTCCTTCGCTCCAGATGCTCCACTAGTTTTTTTCGCACAATCTTCTCCATCAGCTTGCATGGTATGCAGGTTAGGGACACTGGCCTGTAGTTCAGTGCCTCCTGTCTATCCCCTTTCTTGTATATCGGGACTACGTTAGCTGCTTTCCAAATATCTGGCAGTTCCCCTGTTGCCAGTGATTTGTTATACACTATGGAGAGTGGTAGGCTCAGTTCTCTTGCTCCTTCCTTTAGAACCCAAGGGGAGATTCCATCTGGGCCTATAGCCTTCGTCACGTCCAACTCTAGTAAACACTTCCTTACTTCCCCACTGGTAATCTCAAACTCTTCCAGTGGTTCCTGGTTAGCTATTCCCTCACTTACCTCTGGAATTTCTCCTTGTTCTAAGGTGAAGACCTCCTGGAATTTCTTATTCAATTCCTCACACACTTCCTTGTCATTTGTAGTGAATCCTTCCGCCCCTATCCTTAATCTCATAACCTGTCCCTTTACTGTTGTTTTTCTCCTAATGTGGCTATGCAACAATTTAGGCTGAGTCTTTGCCTTGCTTGCGATGTCATTTTCGTATTGTCTTTCTGCCTCTCTTCTCATCCTGACATATTCATTCCTGGCATTCTGGTATCTTTCTCTGCTCTCCAGTGTCCTGTTATTCCTATAGTTTCTCCATGCCCTTTTACTTTGCTGCTTAGCTAGCCTACATCTTTGATTAAACCATGGGTTTCTCATCTTCATTTCTCTGTTTTCCTTTTGGACTGGGACAAACTTGTTTGCTGCGTCCTTGCACTTCTGCGTGATGTAATCCATCATATCTTGGGCCGTCTTTCCCCTGAGTTCTGTTTCCCATGCTATATCTGTTAGGAATTTTCTTATCCCCTCATAGTTTCCCTTTCGGTATGCTAACCTTTTGGTTTCGGTATCCCTCCTCGAGTTCAATAACCCTTCTTCAATCAAGTACTCAAACACCAGTACACTGTGGTCGCTCATTCCTACTGGGTCCTCAAAACCGATTTCTCTTATGTCGGAGTCGTTCAGAGTGAAGACTAGGTCGAGTCTCGCTGGTTCGTCATTGCCTCTCATCCTTGTGGGTTCTCCGACATGCTGCGTTAAAAAGTTGCTTGTCACCACCTCCAATAGTTTAGCTCTCCACGTATCCTCGCCTCCATGCGGTTCCTTGTTCTCCCAGTCAATCTTTCCGTGATTGAAGTCGCCCACGATAAGCAGGTGGGATCTATTTCTACAGGCAGCAGAGGCTGCCCTCTCAATTATAGTGTTAACTGCCTTGTTGTTGTTTTCATACTCTTGACTGGGTCTCCTGTCATTTGGTGGAGGGTTTGGTGTGTGTGTGTGTGTGTGTGTGTGTGTGTGTGTGTGTGTGTGTGTGTGTGTGTGTGTGTGTGTGTGTGTGTGTGTGTGTGTTTAAAGGGATGCATTAATTAATATTTAGTGTGGTGTGTGTCCAAATGAGTTTGTGATTCAAGCAATCCAATACCTAATATGTGCTAATTTAGGCCTCGTTTTGTATATAAATATATGTATGTTTTACTAGGGAATGAAAATCCGGTATGTTTTATTCCAAGTTTTTTTCAACAATAAATAGTACATGTGCGAACGAACGGTTTGGCTGGGCAAGTATCGCGTTGTGGCGGCCATTTTCTCTGGTGTGCAGGGGGCGAGGGGGAGGAGGGTTGTCTCTGGTGAGGGTAGTTATGTTTGGGCCTCGGTTGGGGGGTAGGGTGTTGGTAGGGGGGGCGGAGGGAGCAGCAGAGGGGGGTATGAGGGGTGGGGGGACTGAACGGCATGGGGTTGCCAGTTTAGTGATTAAGATATTAATTTGTGGAGATAGGTTATATATGGAAAGGTGTTCAGGAAGGAATAAGAAAAGTGTTTCGAACTGATGTAGGTATATGAGTTATAGTGATTCATGTTAGAAGGAAGATACGTGCTTAAAAAGGTGTAGAGATTTGTAGTTGACTTTATTTGGTTAATAATGTGTTAATTAACGGTAAAGGACCATTGGAGATAGATATTCAACAGCATATTGAGTGGACAAGTTTTAGTAGGCAGGAAGGCAGGCAGAGAGAGAGAATGGACTAATAAATAGGTATACATTTTTTTTCTCGGATGGTATACTTTAATAATCATAGGTACATATTTCAATGTGCGACATTCTTGCGCGCGCGCGCACACACACACACAAACACACACACACACACATACATATATACTAACATACATACAGTCTCGACAGTCAAATTGCAGAAACTGTCACAATTATGACAAGGATCACTCATATTGGATATATACACACAGAAAAATTCACGTCGATAAGTCACCCCAATTACACGTATCTACACACACAGACAACATATTTCAGTGAGTGTGGCCCATAGTATACATTAATATTCACACATGCCAGCCCATTCACTATTAATTGGTGTACATATTCATTCACTTACATGTTTATTTGTCTCTTTCTTATAAAATATTCACACACACACACACACACTGAAAGGAATCTTTCAGAACATTGTATGCCAAATATGTCAGACCAATCCTGAAGTATGCAGCTCCAGCATGGAGTCCATATCTAGTCAAGCATAAGACTAAACTGGAAAAGATTTAATGGTTTGCCACCACACTAGTACCCGAGCTAAGAGGTATGAGCTACGGGGAGCGACTACGGGAATCAAACCTCACTTCGTTGGAAGACAGAAGAGTTAGGGGGCACATGATCACCACATTCAAGATTCTCAAGGGAATTGATAGGGTAGATAAAGACAGTCTATTTAACACAAGGGGCACACGCACTAGGGGACACAAGTGGAAACTGAGTGCCCAAATGAGCCACAGAGTTATTAGAAAGAACCTTTTTAGTGTCAGTGTGGTTGACAAATGGAATGCATTAGGAAGTGATGTGGTGGAGGCTGACTCCATGCACAGTTTCAAGTGTAGATATGATAGAGCCCAATAGGCTCTAACCTGTACACCTGTTGATTGACGGTTGTGAGGCGGGACCAAAGAGCCAGAGCTCAACCCCCGCATGCACAATAAGGTGAGTACAATTAGTTGAGTACACACAAACTCATTGATAATTTTTTCTGGAACACAACCCGACAAACCGTTAAACAACCAGGAACCTACTCACTGCTTCGTGAAGAGAATCGTTCAGTTAAGGATTGGTGCCTAGTCAATCCGCTCTTCCCGGCTTGCCAGGATATGAACCCAGGCGAAATCGCTTGAGAAGTGCGAGATGAGTGCCTTGCCACTGATCCATAGGGACTGCCCAAATATGAATGCCATCAGCAGCACTAGCAGTTGGTGTTACCAGGCAGGTTACCCATCCAATTACTAACCAAATTGAAAGTTGCTTAACTTGGCTAATGGGACGAGAAGCAGTGTCCTTTAAGTGGTAGTATGGCCGTTGTTATTGTATACAAGTGGTAACCAATAACTTGTCAGTGAGTGAGTGATGATAATGGTAACTGCGGCGGAGGATACTCACACATACCAGCCAATTCTCCATTAATGATAATACTTATAGCAACTATTTAGTCAAACAAACCAACCAAAAGTGGACTATTGCACTAACATAGAAATGTTTGGATGCCATTGATCTCGCACAAATTGCTCATAAATGCCACATGCTGGTATTTAAAGAACCTAAACAATCCTCTTCAAAGAACGAATGACTTCTCTTAGGCCTTGGATTATGCTCTCTTAGGCTTCATTGACAGTACTTATAACTTCTTTGAGTCGGGAGACAGGCAGACAGGCAGTCTATATATATACATGTTAGGCTTATATAGTGGTCTCGAAAACCCCACCCCACAAGGTCAAACTAACCCTCACTCACCAGGATGCCAGTGGGTCACTAACTCCTGGATACCTATTTATTGCTAGGTGAACAGATTCATTAGGTGATAGGAAACGCTACGAACAATTACAGCCATGCCCGACAGCGATTCGAACCCTGGAATCCCATATTGTGAGTCGAGAAGGAACACATCATTCATGTTACATATTTATGTGTACTCACCTATTTATGTCAGGAGGATCGAGCATTAATCTTAGAGTCTGCCTTTTGCCCGCCTGCCTTTGAGTCTGCCTTTCTGTCCGTCGGTTGTTTATAGCAATAACTCATGGCCTATTTCCTAACCTAACCAAGCCTAACCTATACCCTACCCTAACCTATAACCTACCACAATCTATAGCCAAACCTATTAACTAACCTAACCTAATCTAAACCTAACCTATTAACTAACCTAACCTAATCTAAACCTAACCTAACCTACACCTAAACCTAACCTACACCTAAACCTAACCTAACCTAACCTAAATAACCTAATCTAACCAAACCAAACATAACCTAACTTAACCTAAACTAACCTAACCAAAACTAACCTAACTATACTAACCTAACCTAACTAACCTAACCTAACCTAACCTAACCTAACCTAACCTAACCAAACCTAACCTAACTATTCTAACCTAACCTAACTAACCTAACCTAACTAACCTAACCTAACCTAACTAGCCTAACCAAACTTAACCTAACCTAACCTAACTAACCTAACCTAACTAACCTAACCTAACTAACCTAATCTAACCTAACTAACCTAACCAAACTTAACCTAACCTAACCTATCCTAACCTAACCTAACCAACACCCACCTCGCAAGATCAAACACCTAAACTGACTCTGACCTAACCCTCACCAGGATGCAATCCTACTAGAAGCTCACAACTCCTGGATACCTGTTTACTGCTCGGAGAACAGAGACATTAGGTGATAGGAAACGCCACCTTAATTTCAATCCTGCCTGTCCGGGTTTCGATCCAGGAATCCCCGATTCTAGAAGGAACTAGTCTAGAAGGAACACATACATGTTTCATATCTCTGTGTACTCACCTATTTCTACTTGCAGGACCGAGCAACAGTTTTTGAACGTTGACATTATAGCCGGCTGTTGTTTAAAGCAATGATTCCTGGTCATATCTCTGATTCTCTGTCATATCAACTTTTAAAATTATGAATGGAGTTTGCATCTACAACTGTGGGTTTTCGTAAGTTTGTTCTCACCTAGTTGTATTCACCTAGCTGTGTTTGCTTGGTTTGACCTTCAGATCTTTGGTCCCACCTCTCAACCATCTCAATTGCTCAAGTAGTTTTTCCAGAAGTTATGTAACTCATAACTCTCAGCTCTGTTGGAAAACTTGCTGGGGCTGCATATTCAATGATTTGTCTCCCATAGGTTGAAAAAAAGGTTACTTTTTCTTTATAAAAGTTAGAAATGTACTTTGACTTTGTAGACTTTGAACTAGTAACTTGACTAGAGTCTAGTCGGCCTAGTCGAATATGCCGTGTTCTTAATCCGGATGATCAGGCTGCGTTCGAGTTTGTCGAAACGGTTGCAATTACAGGGCACAGATCCCTCTCCTGTAGCAGCATCACTTTCGATAGATTCTCTGGATGATTGACCTTCTGGCAGTTCTCACGTTAACAAATTTAAAACAGTTTTTTGACAAACAAGAAACGCCACATTCCTTTGATGTTTAAAATTTTTATCTCTGTCAGTGTGTGTGTCTTGATTCCTATGTGTCTTGATTCCGTGCGTGTCTTGATTCCTTGTGTGTCTTGATTCCGTGTATGTGTCTTGATTCCGTGTGTGTCTTGATTCCGTGTGTGTCTTGATTCCGTTTGAGTCTTGATTCCGTGTGTGTCTTGATTCCGTTTGAGTCTTGATTCCGTGTGTGTCTTGATTCCGTGTGTGTATTGATTCCGTGTGTGTATTGATTCCGTGTGTGTATTGATTCCGTGTGTGTATTGATTCCGTGTGTGTATTGATTCCGTTTGAGTCTTGATTCCGTGTGTGTCTTGATTCCGTGTGTGTATTGATTCCGTGTGTGTATTGATTCCGTGTGTGTATTGACTCCGTGTGTGTATTGATTCCGTTTGAGTCTTGATTCCGTGTGTGTCTTGATTCCGTGTGTGTCTTGATTCCGTGTGTGTATTGATTCCGTGTGAGTCTTGATTCCGTGTGTGTATTGATTCCGTGTGAGTCTTGATTCCGTGTGTGTCTTGATTCCGTGTGTGTCTTGATTCCGAGTGTGTCTTGATTCCGTTTGAGTCTTGATTCCGTTTGAGTCTTGATTCCGTTTGAGTCTTGATTCCGTTTGAGTCTTGATTCCGTGTGTGTCTTGATTCCGTGTGTGTATTGATTCCGTGTGAGTCTTGATTCTGTGTGTGTATTGATTCCATGTGAGTCTTGATTCCGTGTGTGTCTTGATTCCGTGTGTGTCTTGATTCTGTGTGTGTCTTGATTCCGTGTGTGTCTTGTTTCCGTTTGAGTCTTGATTACGTTTGAGTCTTGATTCCGTGTGAGTCTTGATTCCGTGTGAGTCTTGATTCCGTGTGTGTATTGATTCCTTGTGAGTCTTGATTCCGTGTGTGTCTTGTTTCCGTTTGAGTCTTGATTACGTTTGAGTCTTGATTCCGTTTGAGTCTTGATTCCGTTTGAGTCTTGATTCCGTGTGTGTCTTGATTCCGTGTGTGTATTGATTCCGTGTGAGTCTTGATTCCGTGTGTGTATTGATTCCATGTGAGTCTTGATTCCGTGTGTGTCTTGATTCCGTGTGTCGTGATTCCGTGTGTGTCTTGTTTCCGTTTGAGTCTTGATTACGTTTGAGTCTTGATTCCGTGTGAGTCTTGATTCCGTGTGAGTCTTGATTCCGTGTGTGTATTGATTCCTTGTGAGTCTTGATTCCGTATGTGTCCGTGTCCGTCATAGTCTATGAGTGTCCGTGTCAGTGTCATTATCCCTGGGGTATTGAGTCCAGGATGCCATTTGTGTCCCCTCAAATTGCCTCCCTTATCTCCACCATGGGATCGTGTCAGTGTCCATGTGTGTCTTGATTCCGTGTGTGTCTTGATTCCATGTGTGTCTTGATTCCGTATGTGTCTTGAGTGTGTGTGTGTCTTGATTCCGTGTGTGTCTTGATTCCGTGTGTGTCTTGATTCCGTGTGTGTCTTGATTCCGTGTGTGTCTTGATTCCGTTTGAGTCTTGATTCCGTGTGTGTCTTGAGTTCGTGTGTGTCTTGAGTCCGTGTGTGTCTTGTTCCCGTGAGTGTCTTGAGTCCGCATGTGTCTTGATCCTGTGTCTTGAGTCCGTGTTTCTTCTGAGGCCGTGTACGTCTTGATTGTCCGGGTGTCTTTGGGGTTTTGGGTCCAGGAAGCTATTTGTGTCGACCCAAATTGCCTCCCTTCTCCCCACCTGAAATCCAGGTGGATTGAATGACCTGCCCGAGGTCAGTGGATCCAGGTATCCATCCGTGGGCCCCCGGATTTCAACCCTTCCCCACATTCCAAGGGGTCAGTCAATCAATCTTCGGCTATCCAGAGAATCTATCGAAACTGATGCTCCTACAGGAGGGGACACACAGAGAAATCTGTGCCCTGTACTTGCAACCATTCCGACAGGCTCGAACGCAGGTCTATCCGGATTAAGAACATGTTCTATCCGACTAGGCCACGCTGGAGTTGCCTTTTGAATAAAATTTGGCACTTGTATATATATCTCGTAGTAAGGTTAGTCAGTGTCTATTTATCAACATTTGCAATGATTGACGTGTGAAGTTGTGAGTTTGTGTTGACAGTTAGAAATACATGACAGCTTATTCGATGAGGTTGCAGTCCAGTGACGCAGTTTCATGAATGAATATTGGAGAATTTAGGCAAACTGACACGTGTGTGTGTGTGTGTGTGTGTGTGTGTGTGTGTGTGTGTGTGTGTGTGTGTGTGTGTGTGTGTTTAAAGGGATGCATTAATTAATATTTAGTGTGGTGTGTGTCCAAATGAGTTTGTGATTCAAGCAATCCAATACCTAATATGTGCTAATTTAGGCCTCGTTTTGTATATAAATATATGTATGTTTTACTAGGGAATGAAAATCCGGTATGTTTTATTCCAAGTTTTTTTCAACAATAAATAGTACATGTGCGAACGAACGGTTTGGCTGGGCAAGTATAGCGTTGTGGCGGCCATTTTCTCTGGTGGGCAGGGGGCGCGGGGGAGGAGGGTTGTCTCTGGTGAGGGTAGTTATGTTTGGGCCTCGGTTGGGGGGTAGGGTGTTGGTAGGGGGGGCGGAGGGAGCAGCAGAGGGGGGTATGAGGGGTGGGGGGACTGAATGGCATGGGGTTGCCAGTTTAGTGATTAAGATATTAATTTGTGGAGATAGGTTATATATGGAAAGGTGTTCAGGAAGGAATAAGAAAAGTGTTTCGAACTGATGTAGGTATATGAGTTATAGTGATTCATGTTAGAAGGAAGATACGTGCTTAAAAAGGTGTAGAGATTTGTAGTTGACTTTATTTGGTTAATAATGTGTTAATTAACGGTAAAGGACCATTGGAGATAGATATTCAACAGCATATTGAGTGGACAAGTTTTAGTAGGCAGGAAGGCAGGCAGAGAGAGAGAATGGACTAATAAATAGGTATACATTTTTTTTCTCGGATGGTATACTTTAATAATCATAGGTACATATTTCAATGTGCGACATTCTTGCGCGCGCGCGCACACACACACACAAACACACACACACACACATACATATATACTAACATACATACAGTCTCGACAGTCAAATTGCAGAAACTGTCACAATTATGACAAGGATCACTCATATTGGATATATACACACAGAAAAATTCACGTCGATAAGTCACTCCAATTACACGTATCTACACACACAGACAACATATTTCAGTGAGTGTGGCCCATAGTATACATTAATATTCACACATGCCAGCCCATTCACTATTAATTGGTGTACATATTCATTCACTTACATGTTTATTTGTCTCTTTCTTATAAAATATTCACACACACACACACACTGAAAGGAATCTTTCAGAACATTGTATGCCAAATATGTCAGACCAACCCTGAAGTATGCAGCTCCAGCATGGAGTCCATATCTAGTCAAGCATAAGACTAAACTGGAAAAGATTCAATGGTTTGCCACCACACTAGTACCCGAGCTAAGAGGTATGAGCTACGAGGAGCGACTACGGGAATCAAACCTCACTTCGTTGGAAGACAGAAGAGTTAGGGGGCACATGATCACCACATTCAAGATTCTCAAGGGAATTGATAGGGTAGATAAAGACAGTCTATTTAACACAAGGGGCACACGCACTAGGGGACACAAGTGGAAACTGAGTGCCCAAATGAGCCACAGAGTTATTAGAAAGAACCTTTTTAGTGTCAGATGTGGTTGACAAATGGAATGCATTAGGAAGTGATGTGGTGGAGGCTGACTCCATGCACAGTTTCAAGTGTAGATATGATAGAGCCCAATAGGCTCTAACCTGTACACCTGTTGATTGACGGTTGTGAGGCGGGACCAAAGAGCCAGAGCTCAACCCCCGCATGCACAATAAGGTGAGTACAATTAGTTGAGTACACACAAACTCATTGATAATTTTTTCTGGAACACAACCCGACAAACCGTTAAACAACCAGGAACCTACTCACTGCTTCGTGAAGAGAATCGTTCAGTTAAGGATTGGTGCCTAGTCAATCCGCTCTTCCCGGCTTGCCAGGATATGAACCCAGGCGAAATCGCTTGAGAAGTGCGAGATGAGTGCCTTGCCACTGATCCACTAGGGACTGCCCAAATATGAATGCCATCAAGCAGCACTAGCAGTTGGTGTTACCAGGCAGGTTACCCATCCAATTACTAACCAAATTGAAAGTTGCTTAACTTGGCTAATGGGACGAGAAGCAGTGTCCTTTAAGTGGTAGTATGGCCGTTGTTATTGTATACAAGTGGTAACCAATAACTTGTCAGTGAGTGAGTGATGATAATGGTAACTGCGGCGGAGGATACTCACACATACCAGCCAATTCTCCATTAATGATAATACTTATAGCAACTATTTAGTCAAACAAACCAACCAAAAGTGGACTATTGCACTAACATAGAAATGTTTGGATGCCATTGATCTCGCACAAATTGCTCATAAATGCCACATGCTGGTATTTAAAGAACCTAAACAATCCTCTTCAAAGAACGAATGACTTCTCTTAGGCCTTGGATTATGCTCTCTTAGGCTTCATTGACAGTACTTATAACTTCTTTGAGTCGGGAGACAGGCAGACAGGCAGTCTATATATATACATGTTAGGCTTATATAGTGGTCTCGAAAACCCCACCCCACAAGGTCAAACTAACCCTCACTCACCAGGATGCCAGTGGGTCACTAACTCCTGGATACCTATTTATTGCTAGGTGAACAGATTCATTAGGTGATAGGAAACGCTACGAACAATTACAGCCATGCCCGACAGCGATTCGAACCCTGGAATCCCATATTGTGAGTCGAGAAGGAACACATCATTCATGTTACATATTTATGTGTACTCACCTATTTATGTCAGGAGGATCGAGCATTAATCTTAGAGTCTGCCTTTTGCCCGCCTGCCTTTGAGTCTGCCTTTCTGTCCGTCGGTTGTTTATAGCAATAACTCATGGCCTATTTCCTAACCTAACCAAGCCTAACCTATACCCTACCCTAACCTATAACCTACCACAATCTATAGCCAAACCTATTAACTAACCTAACCTAATCTAAACCTAACCTATTAACTAACCTAACCTAATCTAAACCTAACCTAACCTACACCTAAACCTAACCTACACCTAAACCTAACCTAACCTAACCTAAATAACCTAATCTAACCAAACCAAACATAACCTAACTTAACCTAAACTAACCTAACCAAAACTAACCTAACTATACTAACCTAACCTAACTAACCTAACCTAACCTAACCTAACCTAACCTAACCTAACCAAACCTAACCTAACTATTCTAACCTAACCTAACTAACCTAACCTAACTAACCTAACCTAACCTAACTAGCCTAACCAAACTTAACCTAACCTAACCTAACTAACCTAACCTAACTAACCTAACCTAACTAACCTAATCTAACCTAACTAACCTAACCAAACTTAACCTAACCTAACCTATCCTAACCTAACCTAACCAACACCCACCTCGCAAGATCAAACACCTAAACTGACTCTGACCTAACCCTCACCAGGATGCAATCCTACTAGAAGCTCACAACTCCTGGATACCTGTTTACTGCTCGGAGAACAGAGACATTAGGTGATAGGAAACGCCACCTTAATTTCAATCCTGCCTGTCCGGGTTTCGATCCAGGAATCCCCGATTCTAGAAGGAACTAGTCTAGAAGGAACACATACATGTTTCATATCTCTGTGTACTCACCTATTTCTACTTGCAGGACCGAGCAACAGTTTTTGAACGTTGACATTATAGCCGGCTGTTGTTTAAAGCAATGATTCCTGGTCATATCTCTGATTCTCTGTCATATCAACTTTTAAAATTATGAATGGAGTTTGCATCTACAACTGTGGGTTTTCGTAAGTTTGTTCTCACCTAGTTGTATTCACCTAGCTGTGTTTGCTTGGTTTGACCTTCAGATCTTTGGTCCCACCTCTCAACCATCTCAATTGCTCAAGTAGTTTTTCCAGAAGTTATGTAACTCATAACTCTCAGCTCTGTTGGAAAACTTGCTGGGGCTGCATATTCAATGATTTGTCTCCCATAGGTTGAAAAAAAGGTTACTTTTTCTTTATAAAAGTTAGAAATGTACTTTGACTTTGTAGACTTTGAACTAGTAACTTGACTAGAGTCTAGTCGGCCTAGTCGAATATGCCGTGTTCTTAATCCGGATGATCAGGCTGCGTTCGAGTTTGTCGAAACGGTTGCAATTACAGGGCACAGATCCCTCTCCTGTAGCAGCATCACTTTCGATAGATTCTCTGGATGATTGACCTTCTGGCAGTTCTCACGTTAACAAATTTAAAACAGTTTTTTGACAAACAAGAAACGCCACATTCCTTTGATGTTTAAAATTTTTATCTCTGTCAGTGTGTGTCTTGATTCCTATGTGTCTTGATTCCGTATAGTGTCTTGATTCCGTGCGTGTCTTGATTCCTTGTGTGTCTTGATTCCGTGTATGTGTCTTGATTCCGTGTGTGTCTTGATTCCGTGTGTGTCTTGATTCCGTTTGAGTCTTGATTCCGTGTGTGTCTTGATTCCGTTTGAGTCTTGATTCCGTGTGTGTCTTGATTCCGTGTGTGTATTGATTCCGTGTGTGTATTGATTCCGTGTGTGTATTGATTCCGTGTGTGTATTGATTCCGTGTGTGTATTGATTCCGTTTGAGTCTTGATTCCGTGTGTGTCTTGATTCCGTGTGTGTATTGATTCCGTGTGTGTATTGATTCCGTGTGTGTATTGACTCCGTGTGTGTATTGATTCCGTTTGAGTCTTGATTCCGTGTGTGTCTTGATTCCGTGTGTGTCTTGATTCCGTGTGTGTATTGATTCCGTGTGAGTCTTGATTCCGTGTGTGTATTGATTCCGTGTGAGTCTTGATTCCGTGTGTGTCTTGATTCCGTGTGTGTCTTGATTCCGAGTGTGTCTTGATTCCGTTTGAGTCTTGATTCCGTTTGAGTCTTGATTCCGTTTGAGTCTTGATTCCGTTTGAGTCTTGATTCCGTGTGTGTCTTGATTCCGTGTGTGTATTGATTCCGTGTGAGTCTTGATTCTGTGTGTGTATTGATTCCATGTGAGTCTTGATTCCGTGTGTGTCTTGATTCCGTGTGTGTCTTGATTCTGTGTGTGTCTTGATTCCGTGTGTGTCTTGTTTCCGTTTGAGTCTTGATTACGTTTGAGTCTTGATTCCGTGTGAGTCTTGATTCCGTGTGAGTCTTGATTCCGTGTGTGTATTGATTCCTTGTGAGTCTTGATTCCGTGTGTGTCTTGTTTCCGTTTGAGTCTTGATTACGTTTGAGTCTTGATTCCGTTTGAGTCTTGATTCCGTTTGAGTCTTGATTCCGTGTGTGTCTTGATTCCGTGTGTGTATTGATTCCGTGTGAGTCTTGATTCCGTGTGTGTATTGATTCCATGTGAGTCTTGATTCCGTGTGTGTCTTGATTCCGTGTGTCGTGATTCCGTGTGTGTCTTGTTTCCGTTTGAGTCTTGATTACGTTTGAGTCTTGATTCCGTGTGAGTCTTGATTCCGTGTGAGTCTTGATTCCGTGTGTGTATTGATTCCTTGTGAGTCTTGATTCCGTATGTGTCCGTGTCCGTCATAGTCTATGAGTGTCCGTGTCAGTGTCATTATCCCTGGGGTATTGAGTCCAGGATGCCATTTGTGTCCCCTCAAATTGCCTCCCTTATCTCCACCATGGGATCGTGTCAGTGTCCATGTGTGTCTTGATTCCGTGTGTGTCTTGATTCCATGTGTGTCTTGATTCCGTATGTGTCTTGAGTGTGTGTGTGTCTTGATTCCGTGTGTGTCTTGATTCCGTGTGTGTCTTGATTCCGTGTGTGTCTTGATTCCGTGTGTGTCTTGATTCCGTTTGAGTCTTGATTCCGTGTGTGTCTTGAGTTCGTGTGTGTCTTGAGTCCGTGTGTGTCTTGTTCCCGTGAGTGTCTTGAGTCCGCATGTGTCTTGATCCTGTGTCTTGAGTCCGTGTTTCTTCTGAGGCCGTGTACGTCTTGATTGTCCGGGTGTCTTTGGGGTTTTGGGTCCAGGAAGCTATTTGTGTCGACCCAAATTGCCTCCCTTCTCCCCACCTGAAATCCAGGTGGATTGAATGACCTGCCCGAGGTCAGTGGATCCAGGTATCCATCCGTGGGCCCCCGGATTTCAACCCTTCCCCACATTCCAAGGGGTCAGTCAATCAATCTTCGGCTATCCAGAGAATCTATCGAAACTGATGCTCCTACAGGAGGGGACACACAGAGAAATCTGTGCCCTGTACTTGCAACCATTCCGACAGGCTCGAACGCAGGTCTATCCGGATTAAGAACATGTTCTATCCGACTAGGCCACGCTGGAGTTGCCTTTTGAATAAAATTTGGCACTTGTATATATATCTCGTAGTAAGGTTAGTCAGTGTCTATTTATCAACATTTGCAATGATTGACGTGTGAAGTTGTGAGTTTGTGTTGACAGTTAGAAATACATGACAGCTTATTCGATGAGGTTGCAGTCCAGTGACGCAGTTTCATGAATGAATATTGGAGAATTTAGGCAAACTGACACGTGTGTGTGTGTGTGTGTGTGTGTGTGTGTGTGTGTGTGTGTGTGTGTGTGTGTGTGTGTGTGTGTTTAAAGGGATGCATTAATTAATATTTAGTGTGGTGTGTGTCCAAATGAGTTTGTGATTCAAGCAATCCAATACCTAATATGTGCTAATTTAGGCCTCGTTTTGTATATAAATATATGTATGTTTTACTAGGGAATGAAAATCCGGTATGTTTTATTCCAAGTTTTTTTCAACAATAAATAGTACATGTGCGAACGAACGGTTTGGCTGGGCAAGTATAGCGTTGTGGCGGCCATTTTCTCTGGTGGGCAGGGGGCGCGGGGGGAGGAGGGTTGTCTCTGGTGAGGGTAGTTATGTTTGGGCCTCGGTTGGGGGGTAGGGTGTTGGTAGGGGGGGCGGAGGGAGCAGCAGAGGGGGGTATGAGGGGTGGGGGGACTGAATGGCATGGGGTTGCCAGTTTAGTGATTAAGATATTAATTTGTGGAGATAGGTTATATATGGAAAGGTGTTCAGGAAGGAATAAGAAAAGTGTTTCGAACTGATGTAGGTATATGAGTTATAGTGATTCATGTTAGAAGGAAGATACGTGCTTAAAAAGGTGTAGAGATTTGTAGTTGACTTTATTTGGTTAATAATGTGTTAATTAACGGTAAAGGACCATTGGAGATAGATATTCAACAGCATATTGAGTGGACAAGTTTTAGTAGGCAGGAAGGCAGGCAGAGAGAGAGAATGGACTAATAAATAGGTATACATTTTTTTTCTCGGATGGTATACTTTAATAATCATAGGTACATATTTCAATGTGCGACATTCTTGCGCGCGCGCGCACACACACACACAAACACACACACACACACATACATATATACTAACATACATACAGTCTCGACAGTCAAATTGCAGAAACTGTCACAATTATGACAAGGATCACTCATATTGGATATATACACACAGAAAAATTCACGTCGATAAGTCACTCCAATTACACGTATCTACACACACAGACAACATATTTCAGTGAGTGTGGCCCATAGTATACATTAATATTCACACATGCCAGCCCATTCACTATTAATTGGTGTACATATTCATTCACTTACATGTTTATTTGTCTCTTTCTTATAAAATATTCACACACACACACACACACTGAAAGGAATCTTTCAGAACATTGTATGCCAAATATGTCAGACCAACCCTGAAGTATGCAGCTCCAGCATGGAGTCCATATCTAGTCAAGCATAAGACTAAACTGGAAAAGATTCAAAGGTTTGCCACCACACTAGTACCCGAGCTAAGAGGTATGAGCTACGAGGAGCGACTACGGGAATCAAACCTCACTTCGTTGGAAGACAGAAGAGTTAGGGGGCACATGATCACCACATTCAAGATTCTCAAGGGAATTGATAGGGTAGATAAAGACAGGCTATTTAACACAAGGGGCACACGCACTAGGGGACACAAGTGGAAACTGAGTGCCCAAATGAGCCACAGAGTTATTAGAAAGAACCTTTTTAGTGTCAGAGTGGTTGACAAATGGAATGCATTAGGAAGTGATGTGGTGGAGGCTGACTCCATGCACAGTTTCAAGTGTAGATATGATAGAGCCCAATAGGCTCTAACCTGTACACCTGTTGATTGACGGTTGTGAGGCGGGACCAAAGAGCCAGAGCTCAACCCCCGCATGCACAATAAGGTGAGTACAATTAGTTGAGTACACACAAACTCATTGATAATTTTTTCTGGAACACAACCCGACAAACCGTTAAACAACCAGGAACCTACTCACTGCTTCGTGAAGAGAATCGTTCAGTTAAGGATTGGTGCCTAGTCAATCCGCTCTTCCCGGCTTGCCAGGATATGAACCCAGGCGAAATCGCTTGAGAAGTGCGAGATGAGTGCCTTGCCACTGATCCACAGGGACTGCCCAAATATGAATGCCATCAACAGCACTAGCAGTTGGTGTTACCAGGCAGGTTACCCATCCAATTACTAACCAAATTGAAAGTTGCTTAACTTGGCTAATGGGACGAGAAGCAGTGTCCTTTAAGTGGTAGTATGGCCGTTGTTATTGTATACAAGTGGTAACCAATAACTTGTCAGTGAGTGAGTGATGATAATGGTAACTGCGGCGGAGGATACTCACACATACCAGCCAATTCTCCATTAATGATAATACTTATAGCAACTATTTAGTCAAACAAACCAACCAAAAGTGGACTATTGCACTAACATAGAAATGTTTGGATGCCATTGATCTCGCACAAATTGCTCATAAATGCCACATGCTGGTATTTAAAGAACCTAAACAATCCTCTTCAAAGAACGAATGACTTCTCTTAGGCCTTGGATTATGCTCTCTTAGGCTTCATTGACAGTACTTATAACTTCTTTGAGTCGGGAGACAGGCAGACAGGCAGTCTATATATATACATGTTAGGCTTATATAGTGGTCTCGAAAACCCCACCCCACAAGGTCAAACTAACCCTCACTCACCAGGATGCCAGTGGGTCACTAACTCCTGGATACCTATTTATTGCTAGGTGAACAGATTCATTAGGTGATAGGAAACGCTACGAACAATTACAGCCATGCCCGACAGCGATTCGAACCCTGGAATCCCATATTGTGAGTCGAGAAGGAACACATCATTCATGTTACATATTTATGTGTACTCACCTATTTATGTCAGGAGGATCGAGCATTAATCTTAGAGTCTGCCTTTTGCCCGCCTGCCTTTGAGTCTGCCTTTCTGTCCGTCGGTTGTTTATAGCAATAACTCATGGCCTATTTCCTAACCTAACCAAGCCTAACCTATACCCTACCCTAACCTATAACCTACCACAATCTATAGCCAAACCTATTAACTAACCTAACCTAATCTAAACCTAACCTATTAACTAACCTAACCTAATCTAAACCTAACCTAACCTACACCTAAACCTAACCTACACCTAAACCTAACCTAACCTAACCTAAATAACCTAATCTAACCAAACCAAACATAACCTAACTTAACCTAAACTAACCTAACCAAAACTAACCTAACTATACTAACCTAACCTAACTAACCTAACCTAACCTAACCTAACCTAACCTAACCTAACCAAACCTAACCTAACTATTCTAACCTAACCTAACTAACCTAACCTAACTAACCTAACCTAACCTAACTAGCCTAACCAAACTTAACCTAACCTAACCTAACTAACCTAACCTAACTAACCTAACCTAACTAACCTAATCTAACCTAACTAACCTAACCAAACTTAACCTAACCTAACCTATCCTAACCTAACCTAACCAACACCCACCTCGCAAGATCAAACACCTAAACTGACTCTGACCTAACCCTCACCAGGATGCAATCCTACTAGAAGCTCACAACTCCTGGATACCTGTTTACTGCTCGGAGAACAGAGACATTAGGTGATAGGAAACGCCACCTTAATTTCAATCCTGCCTGTCCGGGTTTCGATCCAGGAATCCCCGATTCTAGAAGGAACTAGTCTAGAAGGAACACATACATGTTTCATATCTCTGTGTACTCACCTATTTCTACTTGCAGGACCGAGCAACAGTTTTTGAACGTTGACATTATAGCCGGCTGTTGTTTAAAGCAATGATTCCTGGTCATATCTCTGATTCTCTGTCATATCAACTTTTAAAATTATGAATGGAGTTTGCATCTACAACTGTGGGTTTTCGTAAGTTTGTTCTCACCTAGTTGTATTCACCTAGCTGTGTTTGCTTGGTTTGACCTTCAGATCTTTGGTCCCACCTCTCAACCATCTCAATTGCTCAAGTAGTTTTTCCAGAAGTTATGTAACTCATAACTCTCAGCTCTGTTGGAAAACTTGCTGGGGCTGCATATTCAATGATTTGTCTCCCATAGGTTGAAAAAAAGGTTACTTTTTCTTTATAAAAGTTAGAAATGTACTTTGACTTTGTAGACTTTGAACTAGTAACTTGACTAGAGTCTAGTCGGCCTAGTCGAATATGCCGTGTTCTTAATCCGGATGATCAGGCTGCGTTCGAGTTTGTCGAAACGGTTGCAATTACAGGGCACAGATCCCTCTCCTGTAGCAGCATCACTTTCGATAGATTCTCTGGATGATTGACCTTCTGGCAGTTCTCACGTTAACAAATTTAAAACAGTTTTTTGACAAACAAGAAACGCCACATTCCTTTGATGTTTAAAATTTTTATCTCTGTCAGTGTGTGTGTCTTGATTCCTATGTGTCTTGATTCCGTATATGTCTTGATTCCGTGCGTGTCTTGATTCCTTGTGTGTCTTGATTCCGTGTATGTGTCTTGATTCCGTGTGTGTCTTGATTCCGTGTGTGTCTTGATTCCGTTTGAGTCTTGATTCCGTGTGTGTCTTGATTCCGTTTGAGTCTTGATTCCGTGTGTGTCTTGATTCCGTGTGTGTATTGATTCCGTGTGTGTATTGATTCCGTGTGTGTATTGATTCC
Source organism: Procambarus clarkii (assembly GCF_040958095.1). NCBI lineage: Eukaryota > Metazoa > Arthropoda > Malacostraca > Decapoda > Cambaridae > Procambarus > Procambarus clarkii. The sequence goes on along the minus strand of NC_091174.1, from coordinate 35,020,290 downwards.
GTGTGTGTATTGATTCCGTGTGTGTATTGATTCCGTTTGAGTCTTGATTCCGTGTGTGTCTTGATTCCGTGTGTGTATTGATTCCGTGTGTGTATTGATTCCGTGTGTGTATTGACTTCCGTGTGTGTATTGATTCCGTTTGAGTCTTGATTCCGTGTGTGTCTTGATTCCGTGTGTGTCTTGATTCCGTGTGTGTATTGATTCCGTGTGAGTCTTGATTCCGTGTGTGTATTGATTCCGTGTGAGTCTTGATTCCGTGTGTGTCTTGATTCCGTGTGTGTCTTGATTCCGTGTGTGTCTTGATTCCGTTTGAGTCTTGATTCCGTTTGAGTCTTGATTCCGTTTGAGTCTTGATTCCGTTTGAGTCTTGATTCCGTGTGTGTCTTGATTCCGTGTGTGTATTGATTCCGTGTGAGTCTTGATTCCTGTGTGTGTATTGATTCCATGTGAGTCTTGATTCCGTGTGTGTCTTGATTCCGTGTGTGTCTTGATTCTGTGTGTGTCTTGATTCCGTGTGTGTCTTGTTTCCGTTTGAGTCTTGATTACGTTTGAGTCTTGATTCCGTGTGAGTCTTGATTCCGTGTGAGTCTTGATTCCGTGTGTGTATTGATTCCTTGTGAGTCTTGATTCCGTGTGTGTCTTGTTTCCGTTTGAGTCTTGATTACGTTTGAGTCTTGATTCCGTTTGAGTCTTGATTCCGTTTGAGTCTTGATTCCGTGTGTGTCTTGATTCCGTGTGTGTATTGATTCCGTGTGAGTCTTGATTCCGTGTGTGTATTGATTCCATGTGAGTCTTGATTCCGTGTGTGTCTTGATTCCGTGTGTCGTGATTCCGTGTGTGTCTTGTTTCCGTTTGAGTCTTGATTACGTTTGAGTCTTGATTCCGTGTGAGTCTTGATTCCGTGTGAGTCTTGATTCCGTGTGTGTATTGATTCCTTGTGAGTCTTGATTCCGTATGTGTCCGTGTCCGTCATAGTCTATGAGTGTCCGTGTCAGTGTCATTATCCCTGGGGTATTGAGTCCAGGATGCCATTTGTGTCCCCTCAAATTGCCTCCCTTATCTCCACCATGGGATCGTGTCAGTGTCCATGTGTGTCTTGATTCCGTGTGTGTCTTGATTCCATGTGTGTCTTGATTCCGTATGTGTCTTGAGTGTGTGTGTGTCTTGATTCCGTGTGTGTCTTGATTCCGTGTGTGTCTTGATTCCGTGTGTGTCTTGATTCCGTGTGTGTCTTGATTCCGTTTGAGTCTTGATTCCGTGTGTGTCTTGAGTTCGTGTGTGTCTTGAGTCCGTGTGTGTCTTGATCCCGTGTGTGTCTTGAGTCCGCATGTGTCTTGATCCTGTGTCTTGAGTCCGTGTTTCTTCTGAGGCCGTGTACGTCTTGATTGTCCGGGTGTCTTTGGGGTTTTGGGTCCAGGAAGCTATTTGTGTCGACCCAAATTGCCTCCCTTCTCCCCACCTGAAATCCAGGTGGATTGAATGACCTGCCCGAGGTCAGTGGATCCAGGTATCCATCCGTGGGCCCCCGGATTTCAACCCTTCCCCACATTCCAAGGGGTCAGTCAATCAATCTTCGGCTATCCAGAGAATCTATCGAAACTGATGCTCCTACAGGAGGGGACACACAGAGAAATCTGTGCCCTGTACTTGCAACCATTCCGACAGGCTCGAACGCAGGTCTATCCGGATTAAGAACATGTTCTATCCGACTAGGCCACGCTGGAGTTGCCTTTTGAATAAAATTTGGCACTTGTATATATATCTCGTAGTAAGGTTAGTCAGTGTCTATTTATCAACATTTGCAATGATTGACGTGTGAAGTTGTGAGTTTGTGTTGACAGTTAGAAATACATGACAGCTTATTCGATGAGGTTGCAGTCCAGTGACGCAGTTTCATGAATGAATATTGGAGAATTTAGGCAAACTGACACGTGTGTGTGTGTGTGTGTGTGTGTGTGTGTGTGTGTGTGTGTGTGTGTGTGTGTGTGTGTGTGTGTGTTTAAAGGGATGCATTAATTAATATTTAGTGTGGTGTGTGTCCAAATGAGTTTGTGATTCAAGCAATCCAATACCTAATATGTGCTAATTTAGGCCTCGTTTTGTATATAAATATATGTATGTTTTACTAGGGAATGAAAATCCGGTATGTTTTATTCCAAGTTTTTTTCAACAATAAATAGTACATATGCGAACGAACGGTTTGGCTGGGCAAGTATAGCGTTGTGGCGGCCATTTTCTCTGGTGGGCAGGGGGCGCGGGGGGAGGAGGGTTGTCTCTGGTGAGGGTAGTTATGTTTGGGCCTCGGTTGGGGGGTAGGGTGTTGGTAGGGGGGGCGGAGGGAGCAGCAGAGGGGGGTATGAGGGGTGGGGGGACTGAATGGCATGGGGTTGCCAGTTTAGTGATTAAGATATTAATTTGTGGAGATAGGTTATATATGGAAAGGTGTTCAGGAAGGAATAAGAAAAGTGTTTCGAACTGATGTAGGTATATGAGTTATAGTGATTCATGTTAGAAGGAAGATACGTGCTTAAAAAGGTGTAGAGATTTGTAGTTGACTTTATTTGGTTAATAATGTGTTAATTAACGGTAAAGGACCATTGGAGATAGATATTCAACAGCATATTGAGTGGACAAGTTTTAGTAGGCAGGAAGGCAGGCAGAGAGAGAGAATGGACTAATAAATAGGTATACATTTTTTTTCTCGGATGGTATACTTTAATAATCATAGGTACATATTTCAATGTGCGACATTCTTGCGCGCGCGCGCACACACACACACAAACACACACACACACACATACATATATACTAACATACATACAGTCTCGACAGTCAAATTGCAGAAACTGTCACAATTATGACAAGGATCACTCATATTGGATATATACACACAGAAAAATTCACGTCGATAAGTCACTCCAATTACACGTATCTACACACACAGACAACATATTTCAGTGAGTGTGGCCCATAGTATACATTAATATTCACACATGCCAGCCCATTCACTATTAATTGGTGTACATATTCATTCACTTACATGTTTATTTGTCTCTTTCTTATAAAATATTCACACACACACACACACACTGAAAGGAATCTTTCAGAACATTGTATGCCAAATATGTCAGACCAACCCTGAAGTATGCAGCTCCAGCATGGAGTCCATATCTAGTCAAGCATAAGACTAAACTGGAAAAGATTCAAAGGTTTGCCACCACACTAGTACCCGAGCTAAGAGGTATGAGCTACGAGGAGCGACTACGGGAATCAAACCTCACTTCGTTGGAAGACAGAAGAGTTAGGGGGCACATGATCACCACATTCAAGATTCTCAAGGGAATTGATAGGGTAGATAAAGACAGGCTATTTAACACAAGGGGCACACGCACTAGGGGACACAAGTGGAAACTGAGTGCCCAAATGAGCCACAGAGTTATTAGAAAGAACCTTTTTAGTGTCAGAGTGGTTGACAAATGGAATGCATTAGGAAGTGATGTGGTGGAGGCTGACTCCATGCACAGTTTCAAGTGTAGATATGATAGAGCCCAATAGGCTCTAACCTGTACACCTGTTGATTGACGGTTGTGAGGCGGGACCAAAGAGCCAGAGCTCAACCCCCGCATGCACAATAAGGTGAGTACAATTAGTTGAGTACACACAAACTCATTGATAATTTTTTCTGGAACACAACCCGACAAACCGTTAAACAACCAGGAACCTACTCACTGCTTCGTGAAGAGAATCGTTCAGTTAAGGATTGGTGCCTAGTCAATCCGCTCTTCCCGGCTTGCCAGGATATGAACCCAGGCGAAATCGCTTGAGAAGTGCGAGATGAGTGCCTTGCCACTGATCCACAGGGACTGCCCAAATATGAATGCCATCAACAGCACTAGCAGTTGGTGTTACCAGGCAGGTTACCCATCCAATTACTAACCAAATTGAAAGTTGCTTAACTTGGCTAATGGGACGAGAAGCAGTGTCCTTTAAGTGGTAGTATGGCCGTTGTTATTGTATACAAGTGGTAACCAATAACTTGTCAGTGAGTGAGTGATGATAATGGTAACTGCGGCGGAGGATACTCACACATACCAGCCAATTCTCCATTAATGATAATACTTATAGCAACTATTTAGTCAAACAAACCAACCAAAAGTGGACTATTGCACTAACATAGAAATGTTTGGATGCCATTGATCTCGCACAAATTGCTCATAAATGCCACATGCTGGTATTTAAAGAACCTAAACAATCCTCTTCAAAGAACGAATGACTTCTCTTAGGCCTTGGATTATGCTCTCTTAGGCTTCATTGACAGTACTTATAACTTCTTTGAGTCGGGAGACAGGCAGACAGGCAGTCTATATATATACATGTTAGGCTTATATAGTGGTCTCGAAAACCCCACCCCACAAGGTCAAACTAACCCTCACTCACCAGGATGCCAGTGGGTCACTAACTCCTGGATACCTATTTATTGCTAGGTGAACAGATTCATTAGGTGATAGGAAACGCTACGAACAATTACAGCCATGCCCGACAGCGATTCGAACCCTGGAATCCCATATTGTGAGTCGAGAAGGAACACATCATTCATGTTACATATTTATGTGTACTCACCTATTTATGTCAGGAGGATCGAGCATTAATCTTAGAGTCTGCCTTTTGCCCGCCTGCCTTTGAGTCTGCCTTTCTGTCCGTCGGTTGTTTATAGCAATAACTCATGGCCTATTTCCTAACCTAACCAAGCCTAACCTATACCCTACCCTAACCTATAACCTACCACAATCTATAGCCAAACCTATTAACTAACCTAACCTAATCTAAACCTAACCTATTAACTAACCTAACCTAATCTAAACCTAACCTAACCTACACCTAAACCTAACCTACACCTAAACCTAACCTAACCTAACCTAAATAACCTAATCTAACCAAACCAAACATAACCTAACTTAACCTAAACTAACCTAACCAAAACTAACCTAACTATACTAACCTAACCTAACTAACCTAACCTAACCTAACCTAACCTAACCTAACCTAACCAAACCTAACCTAACTATTCTAACCTAACCTAACTAACCTAACCTAACTAACCTAACCTAACCTAACTAGCCTAACCAAACTTAACCTAACCTAACCTAACTAACCTAACCTAACTAACCTAACCTAACTAACCTAATCTAACCTAACTAACCTAACCAAACTTAACCTAACCTAACCTATCCTAACCTAACCTAACCAACACCCACCTCGCAAGATCAAACACCTAAACTGACTCTGACCTAACCCTCACCAGGATGCAATCCTACTAGAAGCTCACAACTCCTGGATACCTGTTTACTGCTCGGAGAACAGAGACATTAGGTGATAGGAAACGCCACCTTAATTTCAATCCTGCCTGTCCGGGTTTCGATCCAGGAATCCCCGATTCTAGAAGGAACTAGTCTAGAAGGAACACATACATGTTTCATATCTCTGTGTACTCACCTATTTCTACTTGCAGGACCGAGCAACAGTTTTTGAACGTTGACATTATAGCCGGCTGTTGTTTAAAGCAATGATTCCTGGTCATATCTCTGATTCTCTGTCATATCAACTTTTAAAATTATGAATGGAGTTTGCATCTACAACTGTGGGTTTTCGTAAGTTTGTTCTCACCTAGTTGTATTCACCTAGCTGTGTTTGCTTGGTTTGACCTTCAGATCTTTGGTCCCACCTCTCAACCATCTCAATTGCTCAAGTAGTTTTTCCAGAAGTTATGTAACTCATAACTCTCAGCTCTGTTGGAAAACTTGCTGGGGCTGCATATTCAATGATTTGTCTCCCATAGGTTGAAAAAAAGGTTACTTTTTCTTTATAAAAGTTAGAAATGTACTTTGACTTTGTAGACTTTGAACTAGTAACTTGACTAGAGTCTAGTCGGCCTAGTCGAATATGCCGTGTTCTTAATCCGGATGATCAGGCTGCGTTCGAGTTTGTCGAAACGGTTGCAATTACAGGGCACAGATCCCTCTCCTGTAGCAGCATCACTTTCGATAGATTCTCTGGATGATTGACCTTCTGGCAGTTCTCACGTTAACAAATTTAAAACAGTTTTTTGACAAACAAGAAACGCCACATTCCTTTGATGTTTAAAATTTTTATCTCTGTCAGTGTGTGTGTCTTGATTCCTATGTGTCTTGATTCCGTATATGTCTTGATTCCGTGCGTGTCTTGATTCCTTGTGTGTCTTGATTCCGTGTATGTGTCTTGATTCCGTGTGTGTCTTGATTCCGTGTGTGTCTTGATTCCGTTTGAGTCTTGATTCCGTGTGTGTCTTGATTCCGTTTGAGTCTTGATTCCGTGTGTGTCTTGATTCCGTGTGTGTATTGATTCCGTGTGTGTATTGATTCCGTGTGTGTATTGATTCCGTGTGTGTATTGATTCCGTGTGTGTATTGATTCCGTTTGAGTCTTGATTCCGTGTGTGTCTTGATTCCGTGTGTGTATTGATTCCGTGTGTGTATTGATTCCGTGTGTATTGATTCCGTGTGTGTATTGATTCCGTGTGTGTATTGATTCCGTTTGAGTCTTGATTCCGTGTGTGTCTTGATTCCGTGTGTGTCTTGATTCCGTGTGTGTATTGATTCCGTGTGAGTCTTGATTCCGTGTGTGTATTGATTCCGTGTGAGTCTTGATTCCGTGTGTGTCTTGATTCCGTGTGTGTCTTGATTCCGTAGTGTGTCTTGATTCCGTTTGAGTCTTGATTCCGTTTGAGTCTTGATTCCGTTTGAGTCTTGATTCCGTTTGAGTCTTGATTCCGTGTGTGTCTTGATTCCGTGTGTGTATTGATTCCGTGTGAGTCTTGATTCTGTGTGTGTATTGATTCCATGTGAGTCTTGATTCCGTGTGTGTCTTGATTCCGTGTGTGTCTTGATTCTGTGTGTGTCTTGATTCCGTGTGTGTCTTGTTTCCGTTTGAGTCTTGATTACGTTTGAGTCTTGATTCCGTGTGAGTCTTGATTCCGTGTGAGTCTTGATTCCGTGTGTGTATTGATTCCTTGTGAGTCTTGATTCCGTGTGTGTCTTGTTTCCGTTTGAGTCTTGATTACGTTTGAGTCTTGATTCCGTTTGAGTCTTGATTCCGTTTGAGTCTTGATTCCGTGTGTGTCTTGATTCCGTGTGTATTGATTCCGTGTGAGTGTCCGTGTGAGTCTTGATTCCGTGTGTGTATTGATTCCATGTGAGTCTTGATTCCGTGTGTGTCTTGATTCCGTGTGTGTCGTGATTCCGTGTGTGTCTTGTTTCCGTTTGAGTCTTGATTACGTTTGTGTCTTGATTCCGTGTGAGTCTTGATTCCGTGTGAGTCTTGATTCCGTGTGTGTATTGATTCCTTGTGACTCTTGATTCCGTATGTGTCCGTGTCCGTCATAGTCTATGAGTGTCCGTGTCAGTGTCATTATCCCTGGGGTATTGAGTCCAGGATGCCATTTGTGTCCCCTCAAATTGCCTCCCTTATCTCCACCATGGGATCGTGTCAGTGTCCATGTGTGTCTTGATTCCGTGTGTGTCTTGATTCCATGTGTGTCTTGATTCCGTATGTGTCTTGAGTGTGTGTGTGTCTTGATTCCGTGTGTGTCTTGATTCCGTGTGTGTCTTGATTCCGTGTGTGTCTTGATTCCGTGTGTGTCTTGATTCCGTTTGAGTCTTGATTCCGTGTGTGTCTTGAGTTCGTGTGTGTCTTGAGTCCGTGTGTGTCTTGATCCCGTGTGTGTCTTGAGTCCGCATGTGTCTTGATCCTGTGTCTTGAGTCCGTGTTTCTTCTGAGGCCGTGTACGTCTTGATTGTCCGGGTGTCTTTGGGGTTTTGGGTCCAGGAAGCTATTTGTGTCGACCCAAATTGCCTCCCTTCTCCCCACCTGAAATCCAGGTGGATTGAATGACCTGCCCGAGGTCAGTGGATCCAGGTATCCATCCGTGGGCCCCCGGATTTCAACCCTTCCCCACATTCCAAGGGGTCAGTCAATCAATCTTCGGCTATCCAGAGAATCTATCGAAACTGATGCTCCTACAGGAGGGGACACACAGAGAAATCTGTGCCCTGTACTTGCAACCATTCCGACAGGCTCGAACGCAGGTCTATCCGGATTAAGAACATGTTCTATCCGACTAGGCCACGCTGGAGTTGCCTTTTGAATAAAATTTGGCACTTGTATTTATATCTCGTAGTAAGGTTAGTCAGTGTCTATTTATCAACATTTGCAATGATTGACGTGTGAAGTTGTGAGTTTGTGTTGACAGTTAGAAATACATGACAGCTTATTCGATGAGGTTGCAGTCCAGTGACGCAGTTTCATGAATGAATATTGGAGAATTTAGGCAAACTGACACGTGTGTGTGTGTGTGTGTGTGTGTGTGTGTGTGTGTGTGTGTGTGTGTGTGTGTGTGTGTTTAAAGGGATGCATTAATTAATATTTAGTGTGGTGTGTGTCCAAATGAGTTTGTGATTCAAGCAATCCAATACCTAATATGTGCTAATTTAGGCCTCGTTTTGTATATAAATATATGTATGTTTTACTAGGGAATGAAAATCCGGTATGTTTTATTCCAAGTTTTTTTCAACAATAAATAGTACATATGCGAACGAACGGTTTGGCTGGGCAAGTATAGCGTTGTGGCGGCCATTTTCTCTGGTGGGCAGGGGGCGGGGGGGAGGAGGGTTGTCTCTGGTGAGGGTAGTTATGTTTGGGCCTCGGTTGGGGGGTAGGGTGTTGGTAGGGGGGGCGGAGGGAGCAGCAGAGGGGGGTATGAGGGGTGGGGGGACTGAATGGCATGGGGTTGCCAGTTTAGTGATTAAGATATTAATTTGTGGAGATAGGTTATATATGGAAAGGTGTTCAGGAAGGAATAAGAAAAGTGTTTCGAACTGATGTAGGTATATGAGTTATAGTGATTCATGTTAGAAGGAAGATACGTGCTTAAAAAGGTGTAGAGATTTGTAGTTGACTTTATTTGGTTAATAATGTGTTAATTAACGGTAAAGGACCATTGGAGATAGATATTCAACAGCATATTGAGTGGACAAGTTTTAGTAGGCAGGAAGGCAGGCAGAGAGAGAGAATGGACTAATAAATAGGTATACATTTTTTTTCTCGGATGGTATACTTTAATAATCATAGGTACATATTTCAATGTGCGACATTCTTGCGCGCGCGCGCACACACACACACAAACACACACACACACACATACATATATACTAACATACATACAGTCTCGACAGTCAAATTGCAGAAACTGTCACAATTATGACAAGGATCACTCATATTGGATATATACACACAGAAAAATTCACGTCGATAAGTCACTCCAATTACACGTATCTACACACACAGACAACATATTTCAGTGAGTGTGGCCCATAGTATACATTAATATTCACACATGCCAGCCCATTCACTATTAATTGGTGTACATATTCATTCACTTACATGTTTATTTGTCTCTTTCTTATAAAATATTCACACACACACACACACACTGAAAGGAATCTTTCAGAACATTGTATGCCAAATATGTCAGACCAACCCTGAAGTATGCAGCTCCAGCATGGAGTCCATATCTAGTCAAGCATAAGACTAAACTGGAAAAGATTCAAAGGTTTGCCACCACACTAGTACCCGAGCTAAGAGGTATGAGCTACGAGGAGCGACTACGGGAATCAAACCTCACTTCGTTGGAAGACAGAAGAGTTAGGGGGCACATGATCACCACATTCAAGATTCTCAAGGGAATTGATAGGGTAGATAAAGACAGGCTATTTAACACAAGGGGCACACGCACTAGGGGACACAAGTGGAAACTGAGTGCCCAAATGAGCCACAGAGTTATTAGAAAGAACCTTTTTAGTGTCAGAGTGGTTGACAAATGGAATGCATTAGGAAGTGATGTGGTGGAGGCTGACTCCATGCACAGTTTCAAGTGTAGATATGATAGAGCCCAATAGGCTCTAACCTGTACACCTGTTGATTGACGGTTGTGAGGCGGGACCAAAGAGCCAGAGCTCAACCCCCGCATGCACAATAAGGTGAGTACAATTAGTTGAGTACACACAAACTCATTGATAATTTTTTCTGGAACACAACCCGACAAACCGTTAAACAACCAGGAACCTACTCACTGCTTCGTGAAGAGAATCGTTCAGTTAAGGATTGGTGCCTAGTCAATCCGCTCTTCCCGGCTTGCCAGGATATGAACCCAGGCGAAATCGCTTGAGAAGTGCGAGATGAGTGCCTTGCCACTGATCCACAGGGACTGCCCAAATATGAATGCCATCAACAGCACTAGCAGTTGGTGTTACCAGGCAGGTTACCCATCCAATTACTAACCAAATTGAAAGTTGCTTAACTTGGCTAATGGGACGAGAAGCAGTGTCCTTTAAGTGGTAGTATGGCCGTTGTTATTGTATACAAGTGGTAACCAATAACTTGTCAGTGAGTGAGTGATGATAATGGTAACTGCGGCGGAGGATACTCACACATACCAGCCAATTCTCCATTAATGATAATACTTATAGCAACTATTTAGTCAAACAAACCAACCAAAAGTGGACTATTGCACTAACATAGAAATGTTTGGATGCCATTGATCTCGCACAAATTGCTCATAAATGCCACATGCTGGTATTTAAAGAACCTAAACAATCCTCTTCAAAGAACGAATGACTTCTCTTAGGCCTTGGATTATGCTCTCTTAGGCTTCATTGACAGTACTTATAACTTCTTTGAGTCGGGAGACAGGCAGACAGGCAGTCTATATATATACATGTTAGGCTTATATAGTGGTCTCGAAAACCCCACCCCACAAGGTCAAACTAACCCTCACTCACCAGGATGCCAGTGGGTCACTAACTCCTGGATACCTATTTATTGCTAGGTGAACAGATTCATTAGGTGATAGGAAACGCTACGAACAATTACAGCCATGCCCGACAGCGATTCGAACCCTGGAATCCCATATTGTGAGTCGAGAAGGAACACATCATTCATGTTACATATTTATGTGTACTCACCTATTTATGTCAGGAGGATCGAGCATTAATCTTAGAGTCTGCCTTTTGCCCGCCTGCCTTTGAGTCTGCCTTTCTGTCCGTCGGTTGTTTATAGCAATAACTCATGGCCTATTTCCTAACCTAACCAAGCCTAACCTATACCCTACCCTAACCTATAACCTACCACAATCTATAGCCAAACCTATTAACTAACCTAACCTAATCTAAACCTAACCTATTACTAACCTAACCTAATCTAAACCTAACCTAACCTACACCTAAACCTAACCTACACCTAAACCTAACCTAACCTAACCTAAATAACCTAATCTAACCAAACCAAACATAACCTAACTTAACCTAAACTAACCTAACCAAAACTAACCTAACTATACTAACCTAACCTAACTAACCTAACCTAACCTAACCTAACCTAACCTAACCTAACCAAACCTAACCTAACTATTCTAACCTAACCTAACTAACCTAACCTAACTAACCTAACCTAACCTAACTAGTCCTAACCAAACTTAACCTAACCTAACCTAACTAACCTAACCTAACTAACCTAACCTAACTACCTAATCTAACCTAACTAACCTAACCAAACTTAACCTAACCTAACCTATCCTAATCTAACCTAACCAACACCCACCTCGCAAGATCAAACACCTAAACTGACTCTGACCTAACCCTCACCAGGATGCAATCCTACTAGAAGCTCACAACTCCTGGATACCTGTTTACTGCTCGGAGAACAGAGACATTAGGTGATAGGAAACGCCACCTTAATTTCAATCCTGCCTGTCCGGGTTTCGATCCAGGAATCCCCGATTCTAGAAGGAACTAGTCTAGAAGGAACACATACATGTTTCATATCTCTGTGTACTCACCTATTTCTACTTGCAGGACCGAGCAACAGTTTTTGAACGTTGACATTATAGCCGGCTGTTGTTTAAAGCAATGATTCCTGGTCATATCTCTGATTCTCTGTCATATCAACTTTTAAAATTATGAATGGAGTTTGCATCTACAACTGTGGGTTTTCGTAAGTTTGTTCTCACCTAGTTGTATTCACCTAGCTGTGTTTGCTAGGTTTGACCTTCAGATCTTTGGTCCCACCTCTCAACCATCTCAATTGCTCAAGTAGTTTTTCCAGAAGTTATGTAACTCATAACTCTCAGCTCTGTTGGAAAACAGGCTGGGGCTGCATATTCAATGATTTGTCTCCCATAGGTTGAAAAAAAGGTTACTTCTTCTTTATAAAAATTAGAAATGTACTTTGACTTTGTAGACTTTGAACTAGTAACTTGACTAGAGTCTAGTCGGCCTAGTCGAATAGGCCGTGTTCTTAATCCGGATGATCAGGCTGCGTTCGAGTTTGTCGAAACGGTTGCAATTACAGGGCACAGATCCCTCTCCTGTAGCAGCATCACTTTCGATAGATTCTCTGGATGATTGACCTTCTGGCAGTTCTCACGTTAACAAATTTAAAACAGTTTTTTGACAAACAAGAAACGCCACATTCCTTTGATGTTTAAATTTTTTATCTCTGTCAGTGTGTGTGTCTTGATTCCTATGTGTCTTGATTCCGTATATGTCTTGATTCCGTGCGTGTCTTGATTCCTTGTGTGTCTTGATTCCGTGTATGTGTCTTGATTCCGTGTGTGTCTTGATTCCGTGTGTGTCTTGATTCCGTTTGAGTCTTGATTCCGTGTGTGTCTTGATTCCGTTTGAGTCTTGATTCCGTGTGTGTCTTGATTCGGTGTGTGTATTGATTCCGTGTGTGTATTGATTCCGTGTGTGTATTGATTCCGTGTGTGTATTGATTCCGTGTGTGTATTGATTCCGTTTGAGTCTTGATTCCGTGTGTGTCTTGATTCCGTGTGTGTATTGATTCCGTGTGTGTATTGATTCCGTGTGTGTATTGATTCCGTGTGTGTATTGATTCCGTGTGTGTATTGATTCCGTTTGAGTCTTGATTCCGTGTGTGTCTTGATTCCGTGTGTGTCTTGATTCCGTGTGTGTATTGATTCCGTGTGAGTCTTGATTCCGTGTGTGTTTTGATTCCGTGTGAGTCTTGATTCCGTGTGTGTCTTGATTCCGTGTGTGTCTTGATTCCGTGTGTGTCTTGATTCCGTTTGAGTCTTGATTCCGTTTGAGTCTTGATTCCGTTTGAGTCTTGATTCCGTTTGAGTCTTGATTCCGTGTGTGTCTTGATTCCGTGTGTGTATTGATTCCGTGTGAGTCTTGATTCCGTGTGTGTATTGATTCCATGTGAGTCTTGATTCCGTGTGTGTCTTGGATTCCGTGTGTGTCTTGATTCTGGTGTGTGTCTTGATTCCGTGTGTGTCTTGTTTCCGTTTGAGTCTTGATTACGTTTGAGTCTTGATTCCGTGTGAGTCTTGATTCCGTGTGAGTCTTGATTCCGTGTGTGTATTGATTCCTTGTGAGTCTTGATTCCGTGTTGTGTCTTGTTTCCGTTTGAGTCTTGATTACGTTTGAGTCTTGATTCCGTTTGAGTCTTGATTCCGTTTGAGTCTTGATTCCGTGTGTGTCCTTGATTCCGTGTGTGTATTGATTCCGTGTGAGTCTTGATTCCGTGTGTGTATTGATTCCATGTGAGTCTTGATTCCGTGTGTGTCTTGATTCCGTGTGTGTCGTGATTCCGTGTGTGTCTTGTTTCCGTTTGAGTCTTGATTACGTTTGTGTCTTGATTCCGTGTGAGTCTGATTCGTGTGAGTCTTGATTCCGTGTGAGTCTTGATTCCGTGTGAGTCTTGATTCCGTATGTGTCAGTGTCCGTCATAGTCTATGAGTGTCAGTGTCAGTGTCATTATCCCTGGGGTTTTGAGTCCAGGATGCCATTTGTGTCCCCTCAAATTGCCTCCCTTATCTCCACCTTGGGATCTTGTCAGTGTCCATGTGTGTCTTGATTCTATGTGTGTCTTGATTCCGTGTGTGTCTTGATTCCGTGCGTGTCTTGAGTCCGTGTGTGTCTTGAGTCCGTGTGTGTCTTGAGTCCGTCTGTGTCTTGATCCCGTGTGTGTCTTGAGTCCGTCTGTGTCTTGATCCCGTGTGTGTCTTGAGTCCGTGTGTGTCTTGAGTTCGTGTGTGTCTTGAGTCCGTGTGTGTCTTGATCCCGTGTGTGTCTTGAGTCCGCATGTGTCTTGATCCTGTGTCTTGAGTCCGTGTTTCTTCTGAGGCCGTGTACGTCTTGATTGTCCGGGTGTCTTTGGGGTTTTTGGTCCAGGAAGCTATTTGTGTCGACCCAAATTGCCTCCCTTCTCCCCACCTGAAATCCAGGTGGATTGAATGACCTGCCCGAGGTCAGTGGATCCAGGTATCCATCCGTGGGCCCCCGGATTTCAACCCTTCCCCACATTCCAAGGGGTCAGTCAATCAAACTTCGGCTATCCAGAGAATCTATCGAAACTGATGCTCCTACAGGAGGGAACACACAGAGAAATCTGTGCCCTGTACTTGCAACCATTCCGACAGGCTCGAACGCAGGTCTATCCGGATTAAGAACATGTTCTATCCGACAAGGCCACGCTGGAGTTGCCTTTTGAATAAAATTTGGCACTTGTATTTATATCTCGTAGTAAGGTTAGTCAGTGTCTATTTATCAACATTTGCAATGATTGACGTGTGAAGTTGTGAGTTTGTGTTGACAGTTAGAAATACATGACAGCTTATTCGATGAGGTTGCAGTCCAGTGACGCAGTTTCATGAATGAATATTGGAGAATTTAGGCAAACTGACACGTGTGTGTGTGTGTGTGTGTGTGTGTGTGTGTGTGTGTGTGTGTGTGTGTGTGTGTGTGTGTTTAAAGGGATGCATTAATTAATATTTAGTGTGGTGTGTGTCCAAATGAGTTTGTGATTCAAGCAATCCAATACCTAATATGTGCTAATTTAGGCCTCGTTTTGTATATAAATATATGTATGTTTTACTAGGGAATGAAAATCCGGTATGTTTTATTCCAAGTTTTTTTCAACAATAAATAGTACATATGCGAACGAACGGTTTGGCTGGGTAAGTATAGCGTTGTGGCGGCCATTTTCTCTGGTGGGCTGGGGGCGGGGGGGAGGAGGGTTGTCTCTGGTGAGGGTAGTTATGTTTGGGCCTCGGTTGGGGGGTAGGGTGTGGGTAGGGGGGGCGGAGGGAGCAGCAGAGGGGGGTATGAGGGGTGGGGGGACTGAATGGCATGGGGTTGCCAGTTTAGTGATTAAGATATTAATTTGTGGAGATAGGTTATATATGGAAAGGTGTTCAGGAAGGAATAAGAAAAGTGTTTCGAACTGATGTAAGTATATGAGTTATAGTGATTCATGTTAGAAGGAAGATACGTGCTTAAAAAGGTGTAGAGATTTGTAGTTGACTTTATTTGGTTAATAATGTGTTAATTAACGGTAAAGGACCATTGGAGATAGATATTCAACAGCATATTGAGTGGACAAGTTTTAGTAGGCAGGAAGGCAGGCAGAGAGAGAGAATGGACTAATAAATAGGTATACATTTCTTTTCTCGGATGGTATACTTTAATAATCATAGGTACATATTTCAATGTGCGACATTCTTACGCGCGCGCGCACACACACACAAACACACACACACACACATACATATATACTAACATACATACAGTCTCGACAGTCAAATTGCAGAAACTGTCACAATTATGACAAGGATCACTCATATTGGATATATACACACAGAAAAATTCACGTCGATAAGTCACTCCAATTACACGTATCTACACACACAGACAACATATTTCAGTGAGTGTGGCCCATAGTATACATTAATATTCACACATGCCAGCCCATTCACTATTAATTGGTGTACATATTCATTCACTTACATGTTTATTTGTATCTTTCTTATAAAATATTCACACACACACACACACACTGAAAGGAATCTTTCAGAACATTGTATGCCAAATATGTCAGACCAACCCTGAAGTATGCAGCTCCAGCATGGAGTCCATATCTAGTCAAGCATAAGACTAAACTGGAAAAGATTCAAAGGTTTGCCACCACACTAGTACCCGAGCTAAGAGGTATGAGCTACGAGGAGCGACTACGGGAATCAAACCTCACTTCGTTGGAAGACAGAAGAGTTAGGGGGCACATGATCACCACATTCAAGATTCTCAAGGGAATTGATAGGGTAGATAAAGACAGGCTATTTAACACAAGGGGCACACGCACTAGGGGACACAAGTGGAAACTGAGTGCCCAAATGAGCCACAGAGTTATTAGAAAGAACCTTTTTAGTGTCAGAGTGGTTGACAAATGGAATGTATTAGGAAGTGATGTGGTGGAGGCTGACTCCATGCACAGTTTCAAGTGTAGATATGATAGAGCCCAAAAGGCTCTAACCTGTACACCTGTTGATTGACGGTTGTGAGGCGGGACCAAAGAGCCAGAGCTCAACCCCCGCATGCACAATAAGGTGAGTACAATTAGTTGAGTACACACAAACTCATTGATAATTTTTTCTGGAACACAACCCGACAAACCGTTAAACAACCAGGAACCTACTCACTGCTTCGTGAAGAGAATCGTTCAGTTAAGGATTGGTGCCTAGTCAATCCGCTCTTCCCGGCTTGCCAGGATATGAACCCAGGCGAAATCGCTTGAGAAGTGCGAGATGAGTGCCTTGCCACTGATCCACAGGGACTGCCCAAATATGAATGCCATCAACAGCACTAGCAGTTGGTGTTACCAGGCAGGTTACCCATCCAATTACTAACCAAATTGAAAGTTGCTTAACTTGGCTAATGGGACGAGAAGCAGTGTCCTTTAAGTGGTAGTATAGCCGTTGTTATTGTATACAAGTGGTAACCAATAACTTGTCAGTGAGTGAGTGATGATAATGGTAACTGCGGCGGAGGATACTCACACATACCAGCCAATTCTCCATTAATGATAATACTTATAGCAACTATTTAGTCAAACAAACCAACCAAAAGTGGACTATTGCACTAACATAGAAATGTTTGGATGCCATTGATCTCGCACAAATTGCTCATAAATGCCACATGCTGGTATTTAAAGAACCTAAACAATCCTCTTCAAAGAACGAATGACTTCTCTTAGGCCTTGGATTATGCTCTCTTAGGCTTCATTGACAGTACTTATAACTTCTTTGAGTCGGGAGACAGGCAGACAGGCAGTCTATATATATACATGTTAGGCTTATATAGTGGTCTCGAAAACCCCACCCCACAAGGTCAAACTAACCCTCACTCACCAGGATGCCAGTGGGTCACTAACTCCTGGATACCTATTTATTGCTAGGTGAACAGATTCATTAGGTGATAGGAAACGCTACGAACAATTACAGCCATGCCCGACCGCGATTCGAACCCTGGAATCCCATATTGTGAGTCGAGAAGGAACACATCATTCATGTTACATATTTATGTGTACTCACCTATTTATGTCAGGAGGATCGAGCATTAATCTTAGAGTCTGCCTTTTGCCCGCCTGCCTTTGAGTCTGCCTTTCTGTCCGTCGGTTGTTTATAGCAATAACTCATGGCCTATTTCCTAACCTAACCAAGCCTAACCTATACCCTACCCTAACCTATAACCTACCACAATCTATAGCCAAACCTATTAACTAACCTAACCTAATCTAAACCTAACCTAACCTACACCTAAACCTAACCTACACCTAAACCTAACCTAACCTAACCTAAATAACCTAATCTAACCAAACCAAACATAACCTAACTTAACCTAAACTAACCTAACCAAAACTAACCTAACTATACTAACCTAACCTAACTAACCTAACCTAACCTAACCTAACCTAACCAAACCTAACCAAACCTAACCTAACTATTCTAACCTAACCTAACTAACCTAACCTAACTAACCTAACCTAACCTAACTAGTCTAACCAAACTTAACCTAACCTAACCTAACTAACCTAACCTAACTAACCTAACCTAACTAACCTAACTAACCTAACCAAACTTAACCTAACCTAACCTATCCTAATCTAACCTAACCAACACCCACCTCGCAAGATCAAACACCTAAACTGACTCTGACCTAACCCTCACCAGGATGCAATCCTACTAGAAGCTCACAACTCCTGGATACCTGTTTACTGCTCGGAGAACAGAGACATTAGGTGATAGGAAACGCCACCTTAATTTCAATCCTGCCTGTCCGGGTTTCGATCCAGGAATCCCCGATTCTAGAAGGAACTAGTCTAGAAGGAACACATACATGTTTCATATCTCTGTGTACTCACCTATTTCTACTTGCAGGACCGAGCAACAGTTTTTGAACGTTGACATTATAGCCGGCTGTTGTTTAAAGCAATGATTCCTGGTCATATCTCTGATTCTCTGTCATATCAACTTTTAAAATTATGAATGGAGTTTGCATCTACAACTGTGGGTTTTCGTAAGTTTGTTCTCACCTAGTTGTATTCACCTAGCTGTGTTTGCTAGGTTTGACCTTCAGATCTTTGGTCCCACCTCTCAACCATCTCAATTGCTCAAGTAGTTTTTCCAGAAGTTATGTAACTCATAACTCTCAGCTCTGTTGGAAAACAGGCTGGGGCTGCATATTCAATGATTTGTCTCCCATAGGTTGAAAAAAAGGTTACTTCTTCTTTATAAAAATTAGAAATGTACTTTGACTTTGTAGACTTTGAACTAGTAACTTGACTAGAGTCTAGTCGGCCTAGTCGAATAGGCCGTGTTCTTAATCCGGATGATCAGGCTGCGTTCGAGTTTGTCGAAACGGTTGCAATTACAGGGCACAGATCCCTCTCCTGTAGCAGCATCACTTTCGATAGATTCTCTGGATGATTGACCTTCTGGCAGTTCTCACGTTAACAAATTTAAAACAGTTTTTTGACAAACAAGAAACGCCACATTCCTTTGATGTTTAAATTTTTTATCTCTGTCAGTGTGTGTGTCTTGATTCCTATGTGTCTTGATTCCGTATATGTCTTGATTCCGTGCGTGTCTTGATTCCTTGTGTGTCTTGATTCCGTGTATGTGTCTTGATTCCGTGTGTGTCTTGATTCCGTGTGTGTCTTGATTCCGTTTGAGTCTTGATTCCGTGTGTGTCTTGATTCCGTTTGAGTCTTGATTCCGTGTGTGTCTTGATTCGGTGTGTGTATTGATTCCGTGTGTGTATTGATTCCGTGTGTGTATTGATTCCGTGTGTGTATTGATTCCGTGTGTGTATTGATTCCGTTTGAGTCTTGATTCCGTGTGTGTCTTGATTCCGTGTGTGTATTGATTCCGTGTGTGTATTGATTCCGTGTGTGTATTGATTCCGTGTGTGTATTGATTCCGTGTGTGTATTGATTCCGTTTGAGTCTTGATTCCGTGTGTGTCTTGATTCCGTGTGTGTCTTGATTCCGTGTGTGTATTGATTCCGTGTGAGTCTTGATTCCGTGTGTGTTTTGATTCCGTGTGAGTCTTGATTCCGTGTGTGTCTTGATTCCGTGTGTGTCTTGATTCCGTGTGTGTCTTGATTCCGTTTGAGTCTTGATTCCGTTTGAGTCTTGATTCCGTTTGAGTCTTGATTCCGTTTGAGTCTTGATTCCGTGTGTGTCTTGATTCCGTGTGTGTATTGATTCCGTGTGAGTCTTGATTCCGTGTGTGTATTGATTCCATGTGAGTCTTGATTCCGTGTGTGTCTTGATTCCGTGTGTGTCTTGATTCCGTGTGTGTCTTGTTTCCGTTTGAGTCTTGATTACGTTTGAGTCTTGATTCCGTGTGAGTCTTGATTCCGTGTGAGTCTTGATTCCGTGTGTGTATTGATTCCTTGTGAGTCTTGATTCCGTATGTGTCCGTGTCCGTCATAGTCTATGAGTGTCCGTGTCAGTGTCATTATCCCTGGGGTATTGAGTCCAGGATGCCATTTGTGTCCCCTCAAATTGCTTCCCTTATCTCCACCATGGGATCGTGTCAGTGTCCATGTGTGTCTTGATTCCGTGTGTGTCTTGATTCCATGATTGTCTTGATTCCGTGTGTGTCTTGAGTGTGTGTGTGTCTTGATTCCGAGTGTGTCTTGATTCCGTGTGTGTCTTGATTCCGTGAGTGTCTTGATTCCGTGTGTGTCTTGATTCCGTTTGAGTCTTGATTCCGTGTGAGTCTTGATTCCGTATGTGTCAGTGTCCGTCATAGTCTATGAGTGTCAGTGTCAGTGTCATTATCCCTGGGGTTTTGAGTCCAGGATGCCATTTGTGTCCCCTCAAATTGCCTCCCTTATCTCCACCTTGGGATCTTGTCAGTGTCCATGTGTGTCTTGATTCTATGTGTGTCTTGATTCCGTGTGTGTCTTGATTCCGTGCGTGTCTTGAGTCCGTGTGTGTCTTGAGTCCGTGTGTGTCTTGAGTCCGTCTGTGTCTTGATCCCGTGTGTGTCTTGAGTCCGTCTGTGTCTTGATCCCGTGTGTGTCTTGAGTCCGTGTGTGTCTTGAGTTCGTGTGTGTCTTGAGTCCGTGTGTGTCTTGATCCCGTGTGTGTCTTGAGTCCGCATGTGTCTTGATCCTGTGTCTTGAGTCCGTGTTTCTTCTGAGGCCGTGTACGTCTTGATTGTCCGGGTGTCTTTGGGGTTTTTGGTCCAGGAAGCTATTTGTGTCGACCCAAATTGCCTCCCTTCTCCCCACCTGAAATCCAGGTGGATTGAATGACCTGCCCGAGGTCAGTGGATCCAGGTATCCATCCGTGGGCCCCCGGATTTCAACCCTTCCCCACATTCCAAGGGGTCAGTCAATCAAACTTCGGCTATCCAGAGAATCTATCGAAACTGATGCTCCTACAGGAGGGAACACACAGAGAAATCTGTGCCCTGTACTTGCAACCATTCCGACAGGCTCGAACGCAGGTCTATCCGGATTAAGAACATGTTCTATCCGACAAGGCCACGCTGGAGTTGCCTTTTGAATAAAATTTGGCACTTGTATTTATATCTCGTAGTAAGGTTAGTCAGTGTCTATTTATCAACATTTGCAATGATTGACGTGTGAAGTTGTGAGTTTGTGTTGACAGTTAGAAATACATGACAGCTTATTCGATGAGGTTGCAGTCCAGTGACGCAGTTTCATGAATGAATATTGGAGAATTTAGGCAAACTGACACGTGTGTGTGTGTGTGTGTGTGTGTGTGTGTGTGTGTGTGTGTGTGTGTGTGTGTGTGTGTGTGTGTGTGTGTTTAAAGGGATGCATTAATTAATATTTAGTGTGGTGTGTGTCCAAATGAGTTTGTGATTCAAGCAATCCAATACCTAATATGTGCTAATTTAGGCCTCGTTTTGTATATAAATATATGTATGTTTTACTAGGGAATGAAAATCCGGTATGTTTTATTCCAAGTTTTTTTCAACAATAAATAGTACATATGCGAACGAACGGTTTGGCTGGGTAAGTATAGCGTTGTGGCGGCCATTTTCTCTGGTGGGCAGGGGGCGGGGGGGAGGAGGGTTGTCTCTGGTGAGGGTAGTTATGTTTGGGCCTCGGTTGGGGGGTAGGGTGTTGGTAGGGGGGGGCGGAGGGAGCAGCAGAGGGGGGTATGAGGGGTGGGGGGACTGAATGGCATGGGGTTGCCAGTTTAGTGATTAAGATATTAATTTGTGGAGATAGGTTATATATGGAAAGGTGTTCAGGAAGGAATAAGAAAAGTGTTTCGAACTGATGTAGGTATATGAGTTATAGTGATTCATGTTAGAAGGAAGATACGTGCTTAAAAAGGTGTAGAGATTTGTAGTTGACTTTATTTGGTTAATAATGTGTTAATTAACGGTAAAGGACTATTGGAGATAGATATTCAACAGCATATTGAGTGGACAAGTTTTAGTAGGCAGGAAGGCAGGCAGAGAGAGAGAATGGACTAATAAATAGGTATACATTTTTTTTCTCGGATGGTATACTTTAATAATCATAGGTACATATTTCAATGTGCGACATTCTTGCGCGCGCGCGCACACACACACAAACACAAACACACACACATACATATATACTAACATACATACAGTCTCGACAGTCAAATTGCAGAAACTGTCACAATTATGACAAGGATCACTCATATTGGATATATACACACAGAAAAATTCACGTCGATAAGTCACTCCAATTACACGTATCTACACACACAGACAACATATTTCAGTGAGTGTGGCCCATAGTATACATTAATATTCACACATGCCAGCCCATTCACTATTAATTGGTGTACATATTCATTCACTTACATGTTTATTTGTCTCTTTCTTATAAAATATTCACACACACACACACACACTGAAAGGAATCTTTCAGAACATTGTATGCCAAATATGTCAGACCAATCCTGAAGTATGCAGCTCCAGCATGGAGTCCATATCTAGTCAAGCATAAGACTAAACTGGAAAAGATTCAGAGGTTTGCCACCACACTAGTACCCGAGCTAAGAGGTATGAGCTACGAGGAGCGACTACGGGAATCAAACCTCACTTCGTTGGTAGACAGAAGAGTAGGGGGCACATGATCACCACATTCAAGATTCTCAAGGGAATTGATAAGGTAGATAAAGACAGGCTATTTAACACAAGGGGCACACGCACTAGGGGACACAAGTGGAAACTGAGTGCCCAAATGAGCCACAGAGTTATTAGAAAGAACCTTTTTAGTGTCAGAGTGGTTGACA
Organism: Procambarus clarkii; assembly: GCF_040958095.1. NCBI lineage: Eukaryota > Metazoa > Arthropoda > Malacostraca > Decapoda > Cambaridae > Procambarus > Procambarus clarkii. The sequence continues at coordinate 34,997,584 of NC_091174.1, read as the reverse complement.
AATGGAATGTATTAGGAAGTGATGTGGTGGAGGCTGACTCCATGCACAGTTTCAAGTGTAGATATGATATAGCCCAAAAGGCTCTAACCTGTACACCTGTTGATTGACGGTTGTGAGGCGGGACCAAAGAGCCAGAGCTCAACCCCCGCATGCACAATAAGGTGAGTACAATTAGTTGAGTACACACAAACTCATTGATAATTTTTTCTGGAACACAACCCGACAAACCGTTAAACAACCAGGAACCTACTCACTGCTTCGTGAAGAGAATCGTTTAGTTAAGGATTGGTTCCTAGTCAATCCGCTCTTCCCGGCTTGCCAGGATATGAACCCAGGCGAAATCGCTTGAGAAGTGCGAGATGAGTGCCTTGCCACTGATCCACAGGGACTGCCCAAATATGAATGCCATCAACAGCACTAGCAGTTGGTGTTACCAGGCAGGTTACCCATCCAATTACTAACCAAATTGAAAGTTGCTTAACTTGGCTAATGGGACGAGAAGCAGTGTCCTTTAAGTGGTAGTATAGCCGTTGTTATTGTATACAAGTGGTAACCAATAACTTGTCAGTGAGTGAGTGATGATAATGGTAACTGCGGCGGAGGATACTCACACATACCAGCCAATTCTCCATTAATGATAATACTTATAGCAACTATTTAGTCAAACAAATCAACCAAAAGTGGACTATTGCACTAACATAGAAATGTTTGGATGCCATTGATCTCGCACAAATTGCTCATAAATGCCACATGCTGGTATTTAAAGAACCTAAACAATCCTCTTCAAAGAACGAATGACTTCTCTTAGGCCTTGGATTATGCTCTCTTAGGCTTCATTGACAGTACTTATAACTTCTTTGAGTCGGGAGACAGGCAGACAGGCAGTCTATATATATACATGTTAGGCTTATATAGTGGTCTCGAAAACCCCACCCCACAAGGTCAAACTAACCATCACTCACCAGGATGCCAGTGGGTCACTAACTCCTGGATACCTATTTATTGCTAGGTGAACAGATTCATTAGGTGATAGGAAACGCTACGAACAATTACAGCCATGCCCGACCGCGATTCGAACCCTGGAATCCCATATTGTGAGTCGAGAAGGAACACATCATTCATGTTACATATTTATGTGTACTCACCTATTTATGTCAGGAGGATCGAGCATTAATCTTAGAGTCTGCCTTTTGCCCGCCTGCCTTTGAGTCTGCCTTTCTGTCCGTCGGTTGTTTATAGCAATAACTCATGGCCTATTTCCTAACCTAACCAAGCCTAACCTATACCCTACCCTAACCTATAACCTACCACAATCTATAGCCAAACCTATTAACTAACCTAACCTAATCTAAACCTAACCTAACCTACACCTAAACCTAACCTACACCTAAACCTAACCTAACCTAACCTAAATAACCTAATCTAACCAAACCAAACATAACCTAACTTAACCTAAACTAACCTAACCAAAACTAACCTAACTATACTAACCTAACCTAACTAACCTAACCTAACCTAACCTAACCTAACCTAACCTAACCTAACCTAACCTAACCAAACCTAACCTAACTATTCTAACCTAACCTAACTAACCTAACCTAACTAACCTAACCTAACCTAACTAGTCTAACCAAACTTAACCTAACCTAACCTAACTAACCTAACCTAACTAACCTAACCTAACTAACCTAACTAACCTAACCAAACTTAACCTAACCTAACCTATCCTAATCTAACCTAACCAACACCCACCTCGCAAGATCAAACACCTAAACTGACTCTGACCTAACCCTCACCAGGATGCAATCCTACTAGAAGCTCACAACTCCTGGATACCTGTTTACTGCTCGGAGAACAGAGACATTAGGTGATAGGAAACGCCACCTTAATTTCAATCCTGCCTGTCCGGGTTTCGATCCAGGAATCCCCGATTCTAGAAGGAACTAGTCTAGAAGGAACACATACATGTTTCATATCTCTGTGTACTCACCTATTTCTACTTGCAGGACCGAGCAACAGTTTTTGAACGTTGACATTATAGCCGGCTGTTGTTTAAAGCAATGATTCCTGGTCATATCTCTGATTCTCTGTCATATCAACTTTTAAAATTATGAATGGAGTTTGCATCTACAACTGTGGGTTTCCGTAAGTTTGTTCTCACCTAGTTGTATTCACCTAGCTGTGTTTGCTAGGTTTGACCTTCAGATCTTTGGTCCCACCTCTCAACCATCTCAATTGCTCAAGTAGTTTTTCCAGAAGTTATGTAACTCATAACTCTCAGCTCTGTTGGAAAACAGGCTGGGGCTGCATATTCAATGATTTGTCTCCCATAGGTTGAAAAAAAGGTTATTTCTTCTTAATAAAAGTTAGAAATGTACTTTGACTTTGTAGACTTTGAACTAGTAACTTGACTAGAGTCTAGTCGGCCTAGTCGAATAGGCCGTGTTCTTAATCCGGATGATCAGGCTGCGTTCGAGTTTGTCGAAACGGTTGCAATTACAGGGCACAGATCCCTCTCCTGTAGCAGCATCACTTTCGATAGATTCTCTGGATGATTGACCTTCTGGCAGTTCTCACGTTAACAAATTTAAAACAGTTTTTTTGACAAACAAGAAACGCCACATTCCTTTGATGTTTAAATTTTTTATCTCTGTCAGTGTGTGTCTTGATTCCTATGTGTCTTGATTCCGTATATGTCTTGATTCCGTGCGTGTCTTGATTCCTTGTGTGTCTTGATTCCGTGTATGTGTCTTGATTCCGTGTGTGTCTTGATTCCGTGTGTGTCTTGATTCCGTTTGAGTCTTGATTCCGTGTGTGTCTTGATTCCGTTTGAGTCTTGATTCCGTGTGTGTCTTGATTCCGTGTGTGTATTGATTCCGTGTGTGTATTGATTCCGTGTGTGTATTGATTCCGTGTGTGTATTGATTCCGTGTGTGTATTGATTCCGTTTGAGTCTTGATTCCGTGTGTGTCTTGATTCCGTGTGTGTATTGATTCCGTGTGTGTATTGATTCCGTGTGTGTATTGATTCCGTGTGTGTATTGATTCCGTGTGTGTATTGATTCCGTGTGTGTATTGATTCCGTTTGAGTCTTGATTCCGTGTGTGTCTTGATTCCGTGTGTGTCTTGATTCCGTGTGTGTATTGATTCCGTGTGAGTCTTGATTCCGTGTGTGTATTGATTCCGTGTGAGTCTTGATTCCGTGTGTGTCTTGATTCCGTGTGTGTCTTGATTCCGTGTGTGTCTTGATTCCGTGTGTGTCTTGATTCCGTGTGTGTCTTGATTCCGTGTGTGTCTTGATTCCGTTTGAGTCTTGATTCCGTGTGTGTCTTGATTCCGTGTGTGTATTGATTCCGTGTGAGTCTTGATTCCGTGTGTGTATTGATTCCATGTGAGTCTTGATTCCGTGTGTGTCTTGATTCCGTGTGTGTCTTGATTCCGTGTGTGTCTTGTTTCCGTTTGAGTCTTGATTACGTTTGAGTCTTGATTCCGTGGGAGTCTTGATTCCGTGTGAGTCTTGATTCCGTGTGTGTATTGATTCCTTGTGAGTCTTGATTCCGTATGTGTCCGTGTCCGTCATAGTCTATGAGTGTCCGTGTCAGTGTCATTATCCCTGGGGTATTGAGTCCAGGATGCCATTTGTGTCCCCTCAAATTGCCTCCCTTATCTCCACCATGGGATCGTGTCAGTGTCCATGTGTGTCTTGATTCCGTGTGTGTCTTGATTCCATGTGTGTCTTGATTCCGTGTGTGTCTTGAGTGTGTGTGTGTCTTGATTCCGTGTGTGTCTTGATTCCGTGTGTGTCTTGATTCCGTGTGTGTCTTGATTCCGTGTGTGTCTTGATTCCGTTTGAGTCTTGATTCCGTGTGAGTCTTGATTCCGTATGTGTCAGTGTCCGTCATAGTCTATGAGTGTCAGTGTCAGTGTCATTATCTTTGGGGTTTTGAGTCCAGGATGCCATTTGTGTCCCCTCAAATTGCCTCCCTTATCTCCACCTTGGGATCTTGTCAGTGTCCATGTGTGTCTTGATTCTATGTGTGTCTTGATTCCGTGTGTGTCTTGATTCCGTGTGAGTCTTGAGTCCGTGTGTGTCTTGAGTCCGTGTGTGTCTTGAGTCCGTCTGTGTCTTGATCCCGTGTGTGTCTTGAGTCCGTCTGTGTCTTGATCCCTTGTGTGTCTTGAGTCCGTGTGTGTCTTGAGTTCGTGTGTGTCTTGAGTCCGTGTGTGTCTTGATCCCGTGTGTGTCTTGAGTCCGCATGTGTCTTGATCCTGTGTCTTGAGTCCGTGTTTCTTCTGAGGCCGTGTACGTCTTGATTGTCCGGGTGTCTTTGGGGTTTTGGGTCCAGGAAGCTATTTGTGTCGACCCAAATTGCCTCCCTTCTCCCCACCTGAAATCCAGGTGGATTGAATGACCTGCCCGAGGTCAGTGGATCCAGGTATCCATCCGTGGGCCCCCGGATTTCAACCCTTCCCCACATTCCAAGGGGTCAGTCAATCAATCTTCGGCTATCCAGAGAATCTATCGAAACTGATGCTCCTACAGGAGGGGACACACAGAGAAATCTGTGCCCTGTACTTGCAACCATTCCGACAGGCTCGAACGCAGGTCTATCCGGATTAAGAACATGTTCTATCCGACTAGGCCACGCTGGAGTTGCCTTTTGAATAAAATTTGGCACTTGTATTTATATCTCGTAGTAAGGTTAGTCAGTGTCTATTTATCAACATTTGCAATGATTGACGTGTGAAGTTGTGAGTTTGTGTTGACAGTTAGAAATACATGACAGCTTATTCGATGAGGTTGCAGTCCAGTGACGCAGTTTCATGAATGAATATTGGAGAATTTAGGTAAACTGACACGTGTGTGTGTGTGTGTGTGTGTGTGTGTGTGTGTGTGTGTGTGTGTGTGTGTATGTGTGTGTGTGTGTGTGTGTGTGTGTGTGTGTGTGTGTGTGTGTGTGTGTGTGTGTGTTTAAAGGGATGCATTAATTAATATTTAGTGTGGTGTGTGTCCAAATGAGTTTGTGATTCAAGCAATCCAATACCTAATATGTGCTAATTTAGGCCTCGTTTTGTATATAAATATATGTATGTTTTACTAGGGAATGAAAATCCGGTATGTTTTATTCCAAGTTTTTTTCAACAATAAATAGTACATATGCGAACGAACGGTTTGGCTGGGTAAGTATAGCGTTGTGGCGGCCATTTTCTCTGGTGGGCAGGGGGCGGGGGGGAGGAGGGTTGTCTCTGGTGAGGGTAGTTATGTTTGGGCCTCGGTTGGGGGGTAGGGTGTTGGTAGGGGGGGGCGGAGGGAGCAGCAGAGGGGGGTATGAGGGGTGGGGGGACTGAATGGCATGGGGTTGCCAGTTTAGTGATTAAGATATTAATTTGTGGAGATAGGTTATATATGGAAAGGTGTTCAGGAAGGAATAAGAAAAGTGTTTCGAACTGATGTAGGTATATGAGTTATAGTGATTCATGTTAGAAGGAAGATATGTGCTTAAAAAGGTGTAGAGATTTGTAGTTGACTTTATTTGGTTAATAATGTGTTAATTAACGGTAAAGGACCATTGGAGATAGATATTCAACAGCATATTGAGTGGACAAGTTTTAGTAGGCAGGAAGGCAGGCAGAGAGAGAGAATGGACTAATAAATAGGTATACATTTTTTTTCTCGGATGGTATACTTTAATAATCATAGGTACATATTTCAATGTGCGACATTCTTGCGCGCGCGCGCACACACACACAAACACAAACACACACACATACATATATACTAACATACATACAGTCTCGACAGTCAAATTGCAGAAACTGTCACAATTATGACAAGGATCACTGATATTGGATATATACACACAGAAAAATTCACGTCGATAAGTCACTCCAATTACACGTATCTACACACACAGACAACATATTTCAGTGAGTGTGGCCCATAGTATACATTAATATTCACACATGCCAGCCCATTCACTATTAATTGGTGTACATATTCATTCACTTACATGTTTATTTGTCTCTTTCTTATAAAATATTCACACACACACACACACACTGAAAGGAATCTTTCAGAACATTGTATGCCAAATATGTCAGACCAATCCTGAAGTATGCAGCTCCAGCATGGAGTCCATATCTAGTCAAGCATAAGACTAAACTGGAAAAGATTCAAAGGTTTGCCACCACACTAGTACCCGAGCTAAGAGGTATGAGCTACGAGGAGCGACTACGGGAATCAAACCTCACTTCGTTGGAAGACAGAAGAGTAGGGGGCACATGATCACCACATTCAAGATTCTCAAGGGAATTGATAAGGTAGATAAAGACAGGCTATTTAACACAAGGGGCACACGCACTAGGGGACACAAGTGGAAACTGAGTGCCCAAATGAGCCACAGAGTTATTAGAAAGAACCTTTTTAGTGTCAGAGTGGTTGACAAATGGAATGTATTAGGAAGTGATGTGGTGGAGGCTGACTCCATGCACAGTTTCAAGTGTAGATATGATATAGCCCAAAAGGCTCTAACCTGTACACCTGTTGATTGACGGTTGTGAGGCGGGACCAAAGAGCCAGAGCTCAACCCCCGCATGCACAATAAGGTGAGTACAATTAGTTGAGTACACACAAACTCATTGATAATTTTTTCTGGAACACAACCCGACAAACCGTTAAACAACCAGGAACCTACTCACTGCTTCGTGAAGAGAATCGTTCAGTTAAGGATTGGTTCCTAGTCAATCCGCTCTTCCCGGCTTGCCAGGATATGAACCCAGGCGAAATCGCTTGAGAAGTGCGAGATGAGTGCCTTGCCACTGATCCACAGGGACTGCCCAAATATGAATGCCATCAACAGCACTAGCAGTTGGTGTTACCAGGCAGGTTACCCATCCAATTACTAACCAAATTGAAAGTTGCTTAACTTGGCTAATGGGACGAGAAGCAGTGTCCTTTAAGTGGTAGTATAGCCGTTGTTATTGTATACAATTGGTAACCAATAACTTGTCAGTGAGTGAGTGATGATAATGGTAACTGCGGCGGAGGATACTCACACATACCAGCCAATTCTCCATTAATGATAATACTTATAGCAACTATTTAGTCAAACAAACCAACCAAAAGTGGACTATTGCACTAACATAGAAATGTTTGGATGCCATTGATCTCGCACAAATTGCTCATAAATGCCACATGCTGGTATTTAAAGAACCTAAACAATCCTCTTCAAAGAACGAATGACTTCTCTTAGGCCTTGGATTATGCTCTCTTAGGCTTCATTGACAGTACTTATAACTTCTTTGAGTCGGGAGACAGGCAGACAGGCAGTCTATATATATACATGTTAGGCTTATATAGTGGTCTCGAAAACCCCACCCCACAAGGTCAAACTAACCCTCACTCACCAGGATGCCAGTGGGTCACTAACTCCTGGATACCTATTTATTGCTAGGTGAACAGATTCATTAGGTGATAGGAAACGCTACGAACAATTACAGCCATGCCCGACCGCGATTCGAACCCTGGAATCCCATATTGTGAGTCGAGAAGGAACACATCATTCATGTTACATATTTATGTGTACTCACCTATTTATGTCAGGAGGATCGAGCATTAATCTTAGAGTCTGCCTTTTGCCCGCCTGCCTTTGAGTCTGCCTTTCTGTCCGTCGGTTGTTTATAGCAATAACTCATGGCCTATTTCCTAACCTAACCAAGCCTAACCTATACCCTACCCTAACCTATAACCTACCACAATCTATAGCCAAACCTATTAACTGACCTAACCTAATCTAAACCTAACCTAACCTACACCTAAACCTAACCTACACCTAAACCTAACCTAACCTAACCTAAATAACCTAATCTAACCAAACCAAACATAACCTAACTTAACCTAAACTAACCTAACCAAAACTAACCTAACTATACTAACCTAACCTAACTAACCTAACCTAACCTAACCTAACCTAACCTAACCTAACCTAACCTAACCTAACCAAACCTAACCTAACTATTCTAACCTAACCTAACTAACCTAACCTAACTAACCTAACCTAACCTAACTAGTCTAACCAAACTTAACCTAACCTAACCTAACTAACCTAACCTAACTAACCTAACCTAACTAACCTAACTAACCTAACCAAACTTAACCTAACCTAACCTATCCTAATCTAACCTAACCAACACCCACCTCACAAGATCAAACACCTAAACTGACTCTGACCTAACCCTCACCAGGATGCAATCCTACTAGAAGCTCACAACTCCTGGATACCTGTTTACTGCTCGGAGAACAGAGACATTAGGTGATAGGAAACGCCACCTTAATTTCAATCCTGCCTGTCCGGGTTTCGATCCAGGAATCCCCGATTCTAGAAGGAACTAGTCTAGAAGGAACACATACATGTTTCATATCTCTGTGTACTCACCTATTTCTACTTGCAGGACCGAGCAACAGTTTTTGAACGTTGACATTATAGCCGGCTGTTGTTTAAAGCAATGATTCCTGGTCATATCTCTGATTCTCTGTCATATCAACTTTTAAAATTATGAATGGAGTTTGCATCTACAACTGTGGGTTTTCGTAAGTTTTTTCTCACCTAGTTGTATTCACCTAGCTGTGTTTGCTAGGTTTGACCTTCAGATCTTTGGTCCCACCTCTCAACCATCTCAATTGCTCAAGTAGTTTTTCCAGAAGTTATGTAACTCATAACTCTCAGCTCTGTTGGAAAACAGGCTGGGGCTGCATATTCAATGATTTGTCTCCCATAGGTTGAAAAAAAGGTTACTTCTTCTTAATAAAAGTTAGAAATGTACTTTGACTTTGTAGACTTTGAACTAGTAACTTGACTAGAGTCTAGTCGGCCTAGTCGAATAGGCCGTGTTCTTAATCCGGATGATCAGGCTGCGTTCGAGTTTGTCGAAACGGTTGCAATTACAGGGCACAGATCCCTCTCCTGTAGCAGCATCACTTTCGATAGATTCTCTGGATGATTGACCTTCTGGCAGTTCTCACGTTAACAAATTTAAAACAGTTTTTTGACAAACAAGAAACGCCACATTCCTTTGATGTTTAAAATTTTTATCTCTGTCAGTGTGTGTGTCTTGATTCCGTATATGTCTTGAATCCGTGCGTGTCTTGATTCCGTGTATGTGTCTTTATTCCGTGTGTGTCTTGATTCCGTGTGTGTCTTGATTCCGTTTGAGTCTTGATTCCGTGTGTGTCTTGATTCCGTTTGAGTCTTGATTCCGTGTGTGTCTTGATTCCGTGTGTGTGTCTTGATTCCGTGTGTGTCTTGATTCCGTATATGTCTTGATTCCGTGCGTGTCTTGATTCCTTGTGTGTCTTGATTCCGTGTATGTTTCTTGATTCCGTGTGTGTCTTGATTCCGTGTGTGTGTCTTGATTCCTTGTGTGTCTTGATTCCGTGTATGTGTCTTGATTCCGTGTGTGTCTTGATTCCTTGTGTGTCTTGATTCCGTGTATGTGTCTTGATTCCGTGTGTGTCTTGATTCCGTGTGTGTCTTGATTCCGTGCGTGTCTTGATTCCTTGTGTGTCTTGATTCCGTGTATGTGTCTTGATTCCGTGTGTGTCTTGATTCCGTGTGTGTGTCTTGATTCCTTGTGTGTCTTGATTCCGTGTATGTGTCTTGATTCCGTGTGTGTCTTGATTCCGTATATGTCTTGATTCCGTGCGTGTCTTGATTCCTTGTGTGTCTTGATTCCGTGTATGTGTCTTGATTCCGTGTGTGTCTTGATTCCGTGTGTGTCTTGATTCCGTTTGAGTCTTGATTCCGTGTGTGTCTTGATTCCGTTTGAGTCTTGATTCCGTGTGTGTCTTGATTCCGTGTGTGTATTGATTCCGTGTGTGTATTGATTCCGTGTGTTTATTGATTCCGTGTGTGTATTGATTCCGTGTGTGTATTGATTCCGTTTGAGTCTTGATTCCGTGTGTGTCTTGATTCCGTGTGTGTATTGATTCCGTGTGTGTATTGATTCCGTGTGTGTATTGATTCCGTGTGTGTCTTGATTCCGTGTGTGTATTGATTCCGTGTGAGTCTTGATTCCGTGTGTGTATTGATTCCGTGTGAGTCTTGATTCCGTGTGTGTCTTGATTCCGTGTGTGTCTTGATTCCGTGTGTGTATTGATTCCGTGTGAGTCTTGATTCCGTGTGTGTATTGATTCCGTGTGAGTCTTGATTCCGTGTGTGTCTTGATTCCGTGTGTGTCTTGATTCCGTGTGTGTCTTGATTCCGTGTGTGTCTTGATTCCGTGTGTGTCTTGATTCCGTGTGTGTCTTGATTCCGTTTGAGTCTTGATTCCGTGTGTGTCTTGATTCCGTGTGTGTATTGATTCCGTGTGAGTCTTGATTCCGTGTGTGTATTGATTCCATGTGAGTCTTGATTCCGTGTGTGTCTTGATTCCGTGTGTGTCTTGATTCCGTGTGTGTCTTGTTTCCGTTTGAGTCTTGATTACGTTTGATTCTTGATTCCGTGTGAGTCTTGATTCCGTGTGAGTCTTGATTCCGTGTGTGTATTGATTCCTTGTGAGTCTTGATTCCGTATGTGTCCGTGTCCGTCATAGTCTATGAGTGTCCGTGTCAGTGTCATTATCCCTGGGGTATTGAGTCCAGGATGCCATTTGTGTCCCCTCAAATTGCCTCCCTTATCTCCACCATGGGATCGTGTCAGTGTCCATGTGTGTCTTGATTCCGTGTGTGTCTTGATTCCATGTGTGTCTTGATTCCGTGTGTGTCTTGAGTGTGTGTGTGTCTTGATTCCGTGTGTGTCTTGATTCCGTGTGTGTCTTGATTCCGTGTGTGTCTTGATTCCGTGTGTGTCTTGATTCCGTTTGAGTCTTGATTCCGTGTGAGTCTTGATTCCGTATGTGTCAGTGTCCGTCATAGTCTATGAGTGTCAGTGTCAGTGTCATTATCCCTGGGGTTTTGAGTCCAGGATGCCATTTGTGTCCCCTCAAATTGCCTCCCTTATCTCCACCTTGGGATCTTGTCAGTGTCCATGTGTGTCTTGATTCTATGTGTGTCTTGATTCCGTGTGTGTCTTGATTCCGTGTGTGTCTTGAGTCCGTGTGTGTCTTGAGTCCGTGTGTGTCTTGAGTCCGTCTGTGTCTTGATCCCGTGTGTGTCTTGAGTCCGTCTGTGTCTTGATCCCTTGTGTGTCTTGAGTCCGTGTGTGTCTTGAGTTCGTGTGTGTCTTGAGTCCGTGTGTGTCTTGATCCCGTGTGTGTCTTGAGTCCGCATGTGTCTTGATCCTGTGTCTTGAGTCCGTGTTTCTTCTGAGGCCGTGTACGTCTTGATTGTCCGGGTGTCTTTGGGGTTTTGGGTCCAGGAAGCTATTTGTGTCGACCCAAATTGCCTCCCTTCTCCCCACCTGAAATCCAGGTGGATTGAATGACCTGCCCGAGGTCAGTGGATCCAGGTATCCATCCGTGGGCCCCCGGATTTCAACCCTTCCCCACATTCCAAGGGGTCAGTCAATCAATCTTCGGCTATCCAGAGAATCTATCGAAACTGATGCTCCTACAGGAGGGGACACACAGAGAAATCTGTGCCCTGTACTTGCAACCATTCCGACAGGCTCGAACGCAGGTCTATCCGGATTAAGAACATGTTCTATCCGACTAGGCCACGCTGGAGTTGCCTTTTGAATAAAATTTGGCACTTGTATTTATATCTCGTAGTAAGGTTAGTCAGTGTCTATTTATCAACATTTGCAATGATTGACGTGTGAAGTTGTGAGTTTGTGTTGACAGTTAGAAATACATGACAGCTTATTCGATGAGGTTGCAGTCCAGTGACGCAGTTTCATGAATGAATATTGGAGAATTTAGGCAAACTGACACGTGTGTGTGTGTGTGTGTGTGTGTGTGTGTGTGTGTGTGTGTGTGTGTGTGTGTGTGTGTGTGTGTGTGCGTGTGTTTAAAGGGATGCATTAATTAATATTTAGTGTGGTGTGTGTCCAAATGAGTTTGTGATTCAAGCAATCCAATACCTAATATGTGCTAATTTAGGCCTCGTTTTGTATATAAATATATGTATGTTTTACTAGGGAATGAAAATCCGGTATGTTTTATTCCAAGTTTTTTTCAACAATGAATAGTACATGTGCGAACGAACGGTTTGGCTGGGCAAGTATAGCGTTGTGGCGGCCATTTTCTCTGGTGGGCAGGGGGCGGGGGGGAGGAGGGTTGTCTCTGGTGAGGGTAGTTATGTTTGGGCCTCGGTTGGGGGGTAGGGTGTTGGTAGGGGGGGCGGAGGGAGCAGCAGAGGGGGGTATGAGGGGTCGGGGGACTGAATGGCATGGGGTTGCCAGTTTAGTGATTAAGATATTAATTTGTGGAGATAGGTTATATATGGAAAGGTGTTCAGGAAGGAATAAGAAAAGTGTTTCGAACTGATGTAAGTATATGAGTTATAGTGATTCATGTTAGAAGGAAGATACGTGCTTAAAAAGGTGTAGAGATTTGTAGTTGACTTTATTTGGTTAATAATGTGTTAATTAACGGTAAAGGACCATTGGAGATAGATATTCAACAGCATATTGAGTGGACAAGTTTTAGTAGGCAGGAAGGCAGGCAGAGAGAGAGAATGGACTAATAAATAGGTATACATTTTTTTTCTCGGATGGTATACTTTAATAATCATAGGTACATATTTCAATGTGCGACATTCTTGCGCGCGCGCACACACACACACACACACACATACATATATACTAACATACATACAGTCTCGACAGTCAAATTGCAGAAACTGTCACAATTATGACAAGGATCACTCATATTGGATATATACACACAGAAAAATTCACGTCGATAAGTCACTCCAATTACACGTATCTACACACACAGACAACATATTTCAGTGAGTGTGGCCCATAGTATACATTAATATTCACACATGCCACCCCATTCACTATTAATTGGTGTACATATTCATTCACTTACATGTTTATTTGTCTCTTTCTTATAAAATATTCACACACACACACACACACTGAAAGGAATCTTTCAGAACATTGTATGCCAAATATGTCAGACCAACCCTGAAGTATGCAGCTCCAGCATGGAGTCCATATCTAGTCAAGCATAAGACTAAACTGGAAAAGATTCAAAGGTTTGCCACCACACTAGTACCCGAGCTAAGAGGTATGAGCTACGAGGAGCGACTACGGGAATCAAACCTCACTTCGTTGGAAGACAGAAGAGTTAGGGGGCACATGATCACCACATTCAAGATTCTCAAGGGAATTGATAGGGTAGATAAAGACAGGCTATTTAACACAAGGGGCACACGCACTAGGGGACACAAGTGGAAACTGAGTGCCCAAATGAGCCACAGAGTTATTAGAAAGAACCTTTTTAGTGTCAGCGTGGTTGACAAATGGAATGCATTAGGAAGTGATGTGGTGGAGGCTGACTCCATGCACAGTTTCAAGTGTAGATATGATAGAGCCCAATAGGCTCTAACCTGTACACCTGTTGATTGACGGTTGTGAGGCGGGACCAAAGAGCCAGAGCTCAACCCCCGCATGCACAATAAGGTGAGTACAATTAGTTGAGTACACACAAACTCATTGATAATTTTTTCTGGAACACAACCCGACAAACCGTTAAACAACCAGGAACCTACTCACTGCTTCGTGAAGAGAATCGTTCAGTTAAGGATTGGTGCCTAGTCAATCCGCTCTTCCCGGCTTGCCAGGATATGAACCCAGGCGAAATCGCTTGAGAAGTGCGAGATGAGTGCCTTGCCACTGATCCACAGGGACTGCCCAAATATGAATGCCATCAACAGCACTAGCAGTTGGTGTTACCAGGCAGGTTACCCATCCAATTACTAACCAAATTGAAAGTTGCTTAACTTGGCTAATGGGACGAGAAGCAGTGTCCTTTAAGTGGTAGTATGGCCGTTGTTATTGTATACAAGTGGTAACCAATAACTTGTCAGTGAGTGAGTGATGATAATGGTAACTGCGGCGGAGGATACTCACACATACCAGCCAATTCTCCATTAATGATAATACTTATAGCAACTATTTAGTCAAACAAACCAACCAAAAGTGGACTATTGCACTAACATAGAAATGTTTGGATGCCATTGATCTCGCACAAATTGCTCATAAATGCCACATGCTGGTATTTAAAGAACCTAAACAATCCTCTTCAAAGAACGAATGACTTCTCTTAGGCCTTGGATTATGCTCTCTTAGGCTTCATTGACAGTACTTATAACTTCTTTGAGTCGGGAGACAGGCAGACAGGCAGTCTATATATATACTTGTTAGGCTTATATAGTGGTCTCGAAAACCCCACCCCACAAGGTCAAACTAACCCTCACTCACCAGGATGCCAGTGGGTCACTAACTCCTGGATACCTATTTATTGCTAGGTGAACAGATTCATTAGGTGATAGGAAACGCTACGAACAATTACAGCCATGCCCGACAGCGATTCGAACCCTGGAATCCCATATTGTGAGTCGAGAAGGAAAACATCATTCATGTTACATATTTATGTGTACTCACCTATTTATGTCAGGAGGATCGAGCATTAATCTTAGAGTCTGCCTTTTGCCCGCCTGCCTTTGAGTCTGCCTTTCTGTCCGTCGGTTGTTTATAGCAATAACTCATGGCCTATTTCCTAACCTAACCAAGCCTAACCTATACCCTACCCTAACCTATAACCTACCACAATCTATAGCCAAACATATTAACTAACCTAACCTAATCTAAACCTAACCTAACCTACACCTAAACCTAACCTGCACCTAAACCTAACCTAACCTAACCTAAATAACCTAATCTAACCAAACCAAACATAACCTAACTTAACCTAAACTAACCTAACCAAAACTAACCTAACTATACTAACCTAACCTAACTAACCTAACCTAACCTAACCTAACCTAACCTAACCTAACCAAACCTAACCTAACTATTCTAACCTAACCTAGCTAACCTAACCTAACTAACCTAACCTAACCTAACTAGCCTAACCAAACTTAACCTAACCTAACCTAACTAACCTAACCTAACTAACCTAACCTAACTAACCTAATCTAACCTAACTAACCTAACCAAACTTAACCTAACCTAACCTATCCTAACCTAACCTAACCAACACCCACCTCGCAAGATCAAACACCTAAACTGACTCTGACCTAACCCTCACCAGGATGCAATCCTACTAGAAGCTCACAACTCCTGGATACCTGTTTACTGCTCGGAGAACAGAGACATTAGGTGATAGGAAACGCCACCTTAATTTCAATCCTGCCTGTCCGGGTTTCGATCCAGGAATCCCCGATTCTAGAAGGAACTAGTCTAGAAGGAACACATACATGTTTCATATCTCTGTGTACTCACCTATTTCTACTTGCAGGACCGAGCAACAGTTTTTGAACGTTGACATTATAGCCGGCTGTTGTTTAAAGCAATGATTCCTGGTCATATCTCTGATTCTCTGTCATATCAACTTTTAAAATTATGAATGGAGTTTGCATCTACAACTGTGGGTTTTCGTAAGTTTGTTCTCACCTAGTTGTATTCACCTAGCTGTGTTTGCTAGGTTTGACCTTCAGATCTTTGGTCCCACCTCTCAACCATCTCAATTGCTCAAGTAGTTTTTCCAGAAGTTATGTAACTCATAACTCTCAGCTCTGTTGGAAAACAGGCTGGGGCTGCATATTCAATGATTTGTCTCCCATAGGTTGAAAAAAAGGTTACTTTTTCTTTATAAAAGTTAGAAATGTACTTTGACTTTGTAGAATTTGAACTAGTAACTTGACTAGAGTCTAGTCGGCCTAGTCGAATATGCCGTGTTCTTAATCCGGATGATCAGGCTGCGTTCGAGTTTGTCGAAACGGTTGCAATTACAGGGCACAGATCCCTCTCCTGTAGCAGCATCACTTTCGATAGATTCTCTGGATGATTGACCTTCTGGCAGTTCTCACGTTAACAAATTTAAAACAGTTTTTTGACGAACAAGAAACGCCACATTCCTTTGATGTTTAAAATTTTTATCTCTGTCAGTGTGTGTGTCTTGATTCCTATGTGTCTTGATTCCGTATATGTCTTGATTCTGTGCGTGTCTTGATTCCTTGTGTGTCTTGATTCCGTGCGTGTCTTGATTCCTTGTGTGTCTTGATTCCGTGTATGTGTCTTGATTCCGTGTGTGTCTTGATTCCGTGTGTGTCTTGATTCCGTTTGAGTCTTGATTCCGTGTGTGTCTTGATTCCGTTTGAGTCTTGATTCCGTGTGTGTCTTGATTCCGTGTGTGTATTGATTCCGTGTGTGTATTGATTCCGTGTGTGTATTGATTCCGTGTGTGTATTGATTCCGTGTGTGTATTGATTCCGTTTGAGTCTTGATTCCGTGTGTATCTTGATTCCATGTGTGTATTGATTCCGTGTGTGTATTGATTCCGTGTGTGTATTGATTCCGTGTGTGTATTGATTCCGTGTGTGTATTGATTCCGTGTGTGTATTGATTCCGTTTGAGTCTTGATTCCGTGTGTGTCTTGATTCCGTGTGTGTCTTGATTCCGTGTGTGTATTGATTCCGTGTGAGTCTTGATTCCGTGTGTGTATTGATTCCGTGTGAGTCTTGATTCCGTGTGTGTCTTGATTCCGTGTGTGTCTTGATTCCGTGTGTGTCTTGATTCCGTTTGAGTCTTGATTCCGTTTGAGTCTTGATTCCGTTTGAGTCTTGATTCCGTTTGAGTCTTGATTCCGTGTGTGTCTTGATTCCGTGTGTGTATTGATTCCGTGTGAGTCTTGATTCCGTGTGTGTATTGATTCCATGTGAGTCTTGATTCCGTGTGTGTCTTGATTCCGTGTGTGTCTTGATTCCGTGTGTGTCTTGTTTCCGTTTGAGTCTTGATTCCGTGTGAGTCTTGATTCCGTGTGAGTCTTGATTCCGTGTGAGTCTTGATTCCGTGTGTGAATTGATTCCTTGTGAGTCTTGATTCCGTGTGTGTCTTGTTTCCGTTTGAGTCTTGATTACGTTTGAGTCTTGATTCCGTGTGTGTATTGATTCCGTGTGAGTCTTGATTCCGTGTGTGTATTGATTCCATGTGAATCTTGATTCCGTGTGTGTCTTGATTCCGTGTGTGTCTTGATTCCGTGTGTGTCTTGTTTCCGTTTGAGTCTTGATTACGTTTGAGTTTTGATTCCGTGTGAGTCTTGATTCCGTGTGAGTCTTGATTCCGTGTGTGTATTGATTCCTTGTGAGTCTTGATTCCGTATGTGTCCGTGTCCGTCATAGTCTATGAGTGTCCGTGTCAGTGTCATTATCCCTGGGGTATTGAGTCCAGGATGCCATTTGTGTCCCCTCAAATTGCCTCCCTTATCTCCACCATGGGATCGTGTCAGTGTCCATGTGTGTCTTGATTCCGTGTGTGTCTTGAGTGTGTGTGTGTCTTGATTCCGTGTGTGTCTTGATTCCGTGTGTGTCTTGATTCCGTGTGTGTCTTGATTCCGTGTGTGTCTTGATTCCGTTTGAGTCTTGATTCCGTGTGAGTCTTGATTCCGTATGTGTCAGTGTCCGTCATAGTCTATGAGTGTCAGTGTCAGTGTCATTATCCCTGGGGTTTTGAGTCCAGGATGCCATTTGTGTCCCCTCAAATTGCCTCCCTTATCTCCACCTTGGGATCTTGTCAGTGTCCATGTGTGTCTTGACTCTATGTGTGTCTTGATTCCGTGTGTGTCTTGATTCCGTGTGTGTCTTGAGTCCGTGTGTGTCTTGAGTCCGTGTGTGTCTTGAGTCCGTCTGTGTCTTGATCCCGTGTGTGTCTTGAGTCCGTCTGTGTCTTGATCCCGTGTGTGTCTTGAGTCCGTGTGTGTCTTGAGTTCGTGTGTGTCTTGAGTCCGTGTGTGTCTTGATCCCGTGTGTGTCTTGAGTCCGCATGTGTCTTGATCCTGTGTCTTGAGTCCGTGTTTCTTCTGAGGCCGTGTACGTCTTGATTGTCCGGGTGTCTTTGGGGTTTTGGGTCCAGGAAGCTATTTGTGTCGACCCAAATTGCCTCCCTTCTCCCCACCTGAAATCCAGGTGGATTGAATGACCTGCCCGAGGTCAGTGGATCCAGGTATCCATCCGTGGGCCCCCGGATTTCAACCCTTCCCCACATTCCAAGGGGTCAGTCAATCAATCTTCGGCTATCCAGAGAATCTATCGAAACTGATGCTCCTACAGGAGGGGACACACAGAGAAATCTGTGCCCTGTACTTGCAACCATTCCGACAGGCTCGAACGCAGGTCTATCCGGATTAAGAACATGTTCTATCCGACTAGGCCACGCTGGAGTTGCCTTTTGAATAAAATTTGGCACTTGTATTTATATCTCGTAGTAAGGTTAGTCAGTGTCTATTTATCAACATTTGCAATGATTGACGTGTGAAGTTGTGAGTTTGTGTTGACAGTTAGAAATACATGACAGCTTATTCGATGAGGTTGCAGTCCAGTGACGCAGTTTCATGAATGAATATTGGAGAATTTAGGCAAACTGACACGTGTGTGTGTGTGTGTGTGTGTGTGTGTGTGTGTGTGTGTGTGTGTGTGTGTGTGTGTGTGTGCGTGTGTTTAAAGGGATGCATTAATTAATATTTAGTGTGGTGTGTGTCCAAATGAGTTTGTGATTCAAGCAATCCAATACCTAATATGTGCTAATTTAGGCCTCGTTTTGTATATAAATATATGTATGTTTTACTAGGGAATGAAAATCCGGTATGTTTTATTCCAAGTTTTTTTCAACAATGAATAGTACATGTGCGAACGAACGGTTTGGCTGGGCAAGTATAGCGTTGTGGCGGCCATTTTCTCTGGTGGGCAGGGGGCGGGGGGGAGGAGGGTTGTCTCTGGTGAGGGTAGTTATGTTTGGGCCTCGGTTGGGGGGTAGGGTGTTGGTAGGGGGGGCGGAGGGAGCAGCAGAGGGGGGTATGAGGGGTCGGGGGACTGAATGGCATGGGGTTGCCAGTTTAGTGATTAAGATATTAATTTGTGGAGATAGGTTATATATGGAAAGGTGTTCAGGAAGGAATAAGAAAAGTGTTTCGAACTGATGTAAGTATATGAGTTATAGTGATTCATGTTAGAAGGAAGATACGTGCTTAAAAAGGTGTAGAGATTTGTAGTTGACTTTATTTGGTTAATAATGTGTTAATTAACGGTAAAGGACCATTGGAGATAGATATTCAACAGCATATTGAGTGGACAAGTTTTAGTAGGCAGGAAGGCAGGCAGAGAGAGAGAATGGACTAATAAATAGGTATACATTTTTTTTCTCGGATGGTATACTTTAATAATCATAGGTACATATTTCAATGTGCGACATTCTTGCGCGCGCGCACACACACACACACACACATACATATATACTAACATACATACAGTCTCGACAGTCAAATTGCAGAAACTGTCACAATTATGACAAGGATCACTCATATTGGATATATACACACAGAAAAATTCACGTCGATAAGTCACTCCAATTACACGTATCTACACACACAGACAACATATTTCAGTGAGTGTGGCCCATAGTATACATTAATATTCACACATGCCAGCCCATTCATTATTAATTGGTGTACATATTCATTCACTTACATGTTTATTTGTCTCTTTCTTATAAAATATTCACACACACACACACACTGAAAGGAATCTTTCAGAACATTGTATGCCAAATATGTCAGACCAATCCTGAAGTATGCAGCTCCAGCACGGAGTCCATATCTAGTCAAGCATAAGACTAAACTGGAAAAGATTCAAAGGTTTACCACCACACTAGTACCCGAGCTAAGAGGTATGAGCTACGAGGAGCGACTACGGGAATCAAACCTCACTTCGTTGGAAGACAGAAGAGTTAGGGGGCACATGATCACCACATTCAAGATTCTCAAGGGAATTGATAGGGTAGATAAAGACAGGCTATTTAACACAAGGGGCACACGCACTAGGGGACACAAGTGGAAACTGAGTGCCCAAATGAGCCACAGAGTTATTAGAAAGAACCTTTTTAGTGTCAGAGTGGTTGACAAATGGAATGCATTAGGAAGTGATGTGGTGGAGGCTGACTCCATGCACAGTTTCAAGTGTAGATATGATAGAGCCCAATAGGCTCTAACCTGTACACCTGTTGATTGACGGTTGTGAGGCGGGACCAAAGAGCCAGAGCTCAACCCCCGCATGCACAATAAGGTGAGTACAATTAGTTGAGTACACACAAACTCATTGATAATTTTTTCTGGAACACAACCCGACAAACCGTTAAACAACCAGGAACCTACTAACTGCTTCGTGAAGAGAATCGTTCAGTTAAGGATTGGTGCCTAGTCAATCCGCTCTTCCCGGCTTGCCAGGATATGAACGCAGGCGAAATCGCTTGAGAAGTGCGAGATGAGTGCCTTGCCACTGATCCACAATGACTGCCCAAATATGAATGCCATCAACAGCACTAGCAGTTGGTGTTACCAGGCAGGTTACCCATCCAATTACTAACCAAATTGAAAGTTGCTTAACTTGGCTAATGGGACGAGAAGCAGTGTCCTTTAAGTGGTAGTATGGCCGTTGTTATTGTATACAAGTGGTAACCAATAACTTGTCAGTGAGTGAGTGATGATAATGGTAACTGCGGCGGAGGATACTCACACATACCAGCCAATTCTCCATTAATGATAATACTTATAGCAACTATTTAGTCAAACAAACCAACCAAAAGTGGACTATTGCACTAACATAGAAATGTTTGGATGCCATTGATCTCGCACAAATTGCTCATAAATGCCACATGCTGGTATTTAAAGAACCTAAACAATCCTCTTCAAAGAACGAATGAGGTCTCTTAGGCCTTGGATTATGCTCTCTTAGGCTTCATTGACAGTACTTATAACTTCTTTGAGTCGGGAGACAGGCAGACAGGCAGTCTATATATATACATGTTAGGCTTATATAGTGGTCTCGAAAACCCCACCCCACAAGGTCAAACTAACCCTCACTCACCAGGATGCCAGTGGGTCACTAACTCCTGGATACCTATTTATTGCTAGGTGAACAGATTCATTAGGTGATAGGAAACGCTACGAACAATTACAGCCATGCCCGACAGCGATTCGAACCCTGGAATCCCATATTGTGAGTCGAGAAGGAACACATCATTCATGTTACATATTTATGTGTACTCACCTATTTATGTCAGGAGGATCGAGCATTAATCTTAGAGTCTGCCTTTTGTCCGCCTGCCTTTGAGTCTGCCTTTCTGTCCGTCGGTTGTTTATAGCAATAACTCATGGCCTATTTCCTAACCTAACCAAGCCTAACCTATACCCTACCCTAACCTATAACCTACCACAATCTATAGCCAAACCTATTAACTAACCTAACCTAATCTAAACCTAACCTAACCTACACCTAAACCTAACCTACACCTAAACCTAACCTAACCTAACCTAAATAACCTAATCTAACCAAACCAAACATAACCTAACTTAACCTAAACTAACCTAACCAAAACTAACCTAACTATACTAACCTAACCTAACTAACCTAACCTAACCTAACCTAACCTAACCTAACCTAACCAAACCTAACCTAACTATTCTAACCTAACCTAACTAACCTAACCTAACTAACCTAACCTAACCTAACTAGCCTAACCAAACTTAACCTAACCTAACTAACCTAACCTAACTAACCTAACCTAACTAACCTAATCTAACCTAACTAACCTAACCAAACTTAACCTAACCTAACCTATCCTAACCTAACCTAACCAACACCCACCTCGCAAGATCAAACACCTAAACTGACTCTGACCTAACCCTCACCAGGATGCAATCCTACTAGAAGCTCACAACTCCTGGATACCTGTTTACTGCTCGGAGAACAGAGACATTAGGTGATAGGAAACGCCACCTTAATTTCAATCCTGCCTGTCCGGGTTTCGATCCAGAAATCCCCGATTCTAGAAGGAACTAGTCTAGAAGGAACACATACATGTTTCATATCTCTGTGTACTCACCTATTTCTACTTGCAGGACCGAGCAACAGTTTTTGAACGTTGACATTATAGCCGGCTGTTGTTTAAAGCAATGATTCCTGGTCATATCTCTGATTCTCTGTCATATCAACTTTTAAAATTATGAATGGAGTTTGCATCTACAACTGTGGGTTTTCGTAAGTTTGTTCTCACCTAGTTGTATTCACCTAGCTGTGTTTGCTAGGTTTGACCTTCAGATCTTTGGTCCCACCTCTCAACCATCTCAATTGCTCAAGTAGTTTTTCCAGAAGTTATGTAACTCATAACTCTCAGCTCTGTTGGAAAACAGGCTGGGGCTGCATATTCAATGATTTGTCTCCCATAGGTTGAAAAAAAGGTTACTTTTTCTTTAAAACGTTAGAAATGTACTTTGACTTTGTAGACTTTGAACTAGTAACTTGACTAGAGTCTAGTCGGCCTAGTCGAATAGGCCGTGTTCTTAATCCGGATGATCAGGCTGCGTTCGAGTTTGTCGAAACGGTTGCAATTACAGGGCACAGATCCCTCTCCTGTAGCAGCATCACTTTCGATAGATTCTCTGGATGATTTACCTTCTGGCAGTTCTCACGTTAACAAATTTAAAACAGTTTTTTGACAAACAAGAAACGCCACATTCCTTTGATGTTTAAAATTTTAATCTCTGTCAGTGTGTGTGTCTTGATTCCTATGTGTCTTGATTCCGTATATCTCTTGATTCCGTGCGTGTCTTGATTCCTTGTGTGTCTTGATTCCGTGTATGTGTCTTGATTCCGTGTGTGTCTTGATTCCGTGTGTGTCTTGATTCCGTTTGAGTCTTGATTCCGTGTGTGTCTTGATTCCGTTTGAGTCTTGATTCCGTGTGTGTCTTGATTCCGTGTGTGTATTGATTCCGTGTGTGTATTGATTCCGTGTGTGTATTGATTCCGTGTGTGTATTGATTCCGTGTGTGTATTGATTCCGTGTGTGTATTGATTCCGTGTGTGTACTGATTCCGTTTGAGTCTTGATTCCGTGTGTGTCTTGATTCCGTGTGTGTATTGATTCCGTGTGTGTATTGATTCCGTGTGTGTATTGATTCCGTGTGTGTATTGATTCCGTGTGTGTATTGATTCCGTTTGAGTCTTGATTCCGTGTGTGTCTTGATTCCGTGTGTGTCTTGATTCCGTGTGTGTATTGATTCCGTGTGAGTCTTGATTCCGTGTGAGTCTTGATTCCGTGTGTGTATTGATTCCATGTGAGTCTTGATTCCGTGTGTGTCTTGATTCCGTGTGTGTCTTGATTCCGTGTGTGTCTAGATTCCGTGTGTGTCATGATTCCGTGTGTGTCTTGATTCCGTGTGTGTCTTGTTTCCGTTTGAGTCTTGATTACGTTTGAGTCTTGATTCCGTGTGAGTCTTGATTCCGTGTGAGTCTTGATTCCGTGTGTGTATTGATTCCTTGTGAGTCTTGATTCCGTGTGTGTCTTGTTTCCGTTTGAGTCTTGATTCCGTGTGTGTATTGATTCCGTGTGTGTATTGATTCCGTGTGTGTATTGATTCCGTGTGTGTATTGATTCCGTGTGTGTATTGATTCCGTGTGTGTATTGATTCCGTGTGTGTATTGATTCCGTTTGAGTCTTGATTCCGTGTGTGTCTTGATTCCGTGTGTGTATTGATTCCGTGTGTGTATTGATTCCGTGTGTGTATTGATTCCGTGTGTGTATTGATTCCGTGTGTGTATTGATTCCGTTTGAGTCTTGATTCCGTGTGTGTCTTGATTCCGTGTGTGTCTTGATTCCGTGTGTGTATTGATTCCGTGTGAGTCTTGATTCCGTGTGAGTCTTGATTCCGTGTGTGTATTGATTCCATGTGAGTCTTGATTCCGTGTGTGTCTTGATTCCGTGTGTGTCTTGATTCCGTGTGTGTCTTGTTTCCGTTTGAGTCTTGATTACGTTTGAGTCTTGATTCCGTGTGAGTCTTGATTCCGTGTGAGTCTTGATTCCGTGTGTGTATTGATTCCGTGTGTGTATTGATTCCTTGTGAGTCTTGATTCCGTGTGTGTCTTGTTTCCGTTTGAGTCTTGATTACGTTTGAGTCTTGATTCCGTTTGAGTCTTGATTCCGTGTGAGTCTTGATTCCGTGTGTGTATTGATTCCTTGTGAGTCTTGATTCCGTATGTGTCCGTGTCCGTCATAGTCTATGAGTGTCCGTGTCAGTGTCATTATCCCTGGGGTATTGAGTCCAGGATGCCATTTGTGTCCCCTCAAATTGCCTCCCTTATCTCCACCATGGGATCGTGTCAGTGTCCATGTGTGTCTTGATTCCCTGTGTGTCTTGATTCCATGTGTGTCTTGATTCCGTGTGTGTCTTGAGTGTGTGTGTGTCTTGATTCCGTGTGTGTCTTGATTCCGTGTGTGTCTTGATTCCGTGTGTGTCTTGATTCCGTGTGTGTCTTGATTCCGTTTGAGTCTTGATTCCGTGTGAGTCTTGATTCCGTATGTGTCAGTGTCCGTCATAGTCTATGAGTGTCAGTGTCAGTGTCATTATCCCTGGGGTTTTGAGTCCAGGATGCCATTTGTGTCCCCTCAAATTGCCTCCCTTATCTCCACCTTGGGATCTTGTCAGTGTCCATGTGTGTCTTGACTCTATGTGTGTCTTGATTCCGTGTGTGTCTTGATTCCGTGTGTGTCTTGAGTCCGTGTGTGTCTTGAGTCCGTGTGTGTCTTGAGTCCGTCTGTGTCTTGATCCCGTGTGTGTCTTGAGTCCGTCTGTGTCTTGATCCCGTGTGTGTCTTGAGTCCGTGTGTGTCTTGAGTTCGTGTGTGTCTTGAGTCCGTGTGTGTCTTGATCCCGTGTGTGTCTTGAGTCCGCATGTGTCTTGATCCTGTGTCTTGAGTCCGTGTTTCTTCTGAGGCCGTGTACGTCTTGATTGTCCGGGTGTCTTTGGGGTTTTGGGTCCAGGAAGCTATTTGTGTCGACCCAAATTGCCTCCCTTCTCCCCACCTGAAATCCAGGTGGATTGAATGACCTGCCCGAGGTCAGTGGATCCAGGTATCCATCCGTGGGCCCCCGGATTTCAACCCTTCCCCACATTCCAAGGGGTCAGTCAATCAATCTTCGGCTATCCAGAGAATCTATCGAAACTGATGCTCCTACAGGAGGGGACACACAGAGAAATCTGTGCCCTGTACTTGCAACCATTCCGACAGGCTCGAACGCAGGTCTATCCGGATTAAGAACATGTTCTATCCGACTAGGCCACGCTGGAGTTGCCTTTTGAATAAAATTTGGCACTTGTATTTATATCTCGTAGTAAGGTTAGTCAGTGTCTATTTATCAACATTTGCAATGATTGACGTGTGAAGTTGTGAGTTTGTGTTGACAGTTAGAAATACATGACAGCTTATTCGATGAGGTTGCAGTCCAGTGACGCAGTTTCATGAATGAATATTGGAGAATTTAGGCAAACTGACACGTGTGTGTGTGTGTGTGTGTGTGTGTGTGTGTGTGTGTGTGTGTGTGTTTAAAGGGATGCATTAATTAATATTTAGTGTGGTGTGTGTCCAAATGAGTTTGTGATTCAAGCAATCCAATACCTAATATGTGCTAATTTAGGCCTCGTTTTGTATATAAATATATGTATGTTTTACTAGGGAATGAAAATCCGGTATGTTTTATTCCAAGTTTTTTTCAACAATGAATAGTACATGTGCGAACGAACGGTTTGGCTGGGCAAGTATAGCGTTGTGGCGGCCATTTTCTCTGGTGGGCAGGGGGCGGGGGGGAGGAGGGTTGTCTCTGGTGAGGGTAGTTATGTTTGGGCCTCGGTTGGGGGGTAGGGTGTTGGTAGGGGGGGCGGAGGGAGCAGCAGAGGGGGGTATGAGGGGTCGGGGGACTGAATGGCATGGGGTTGCAAGTTTAGTGATTAAGATATTAATTTGTGGAGATAGGTTATATATGGAAAGGTGTTCAGGAAGGAATAAGAAAAGTGTTTCGAACTGATGTAAGTATATGAGTTATAGTGATTCATGTTAGAAGGAAGATACGTGCTTAAAAAGGTGTAGAGATTTGTAGTTGACTTTATTTGGTTAATAATGTGTTAATTAACGGTAAAGGACCATTGGAGATAGATATTCAACAGCATATTGAGTGGACAAGTTTTAGTAGGCAGGAAGGCAGGCAGAGAGAGAGAATGGACTAATAAATAGGTATACATTTTTTTTCTCGGATGGTATACTTTAATAATCATAGGTACATATTTCAATGTGCGACATTCTTGCGCGCGCGCGCACACACACACACACACATACATATATATACTAACATACATACAGTCTCGACAGTCAAATTGCAGAAACTGTCACAATTATGACAAGGATCACTCATATTGGATATATACACACAGAAAAATTCACGTCGATAAGTCACTCCAATTACACGTATCTACACACACAGACAACATATTTCAGTGAGTGTGGCCCATAGTATACATTAATATTCACACATGCCAGCCCATTCATTATTAATTGGTGTACATATTCATTCACTTACATGTTTATTTGTCTCTTTCTTATAAAATATTCACACACACACACACACACACACACTGAAAGGAATCTTTCAGAACATTGTATGCCAAATATGTCAGACCAATCCTGAAGTATGCAGCTCCAGCATGGAGTCCATATCTAGTCAAGCATAAGACTAAACTGGAAAAGATTCAAAGGTTTGCCACCACACTAGTACCCGAGCTAAGAGGTATGAGCTACGAGGAGCGACTACGGGAATCAAACCTCACTTCGTTGGAAGACAGAAGAGTTAGGGGGCACATGATCACCACATTCAAGATTCTCAAGGGAATTGATAGGGTAGATAAAGACAGGCTATTTAACACAAGGGGCACACGCACTAGGGGACACAAGTGGAAACTGAGTGCCCAAATGAGCCACAGAGTTATTAGAAAGAACCTTTTTAGTGTCAGAGTGGTTGACAAATGGAATGCATTAGGAAGTGATGTGGTGGAGGCTGACTCCATGCACAGTTTCAAGTGTAGATATGATAGAGCCCAATAGGCTCTAACCTGTACACCTGTTGATTGACGGTTGTGAGGCGGGACCAATGAGCCAGAGCTCAACCCCCGCATGCACAATAAGGTGAGTACAATTAGTTGAGTACACACAAACTCATTGATAATTTTTTCTGGAACACAACCCGACAAACCGTTAAACAACCAGGAACCTACTCACTGCTTCGTGAAGAGAATCGTTCAGTTAAGGATTGGTGCCTAGTCAATCCGCTCTTCCCGGCTTGCCAGGATATGAACGCAGGCGAAATCGCTTGAGAAGTGCGAGATGAGTGCCTTGCCACTGATCCACAGGGACTGCCCAAATATGAATGCCATCAACAGCACTAGCAGTTGGTGTTACCAGGCAGGTTACCCATCCAATTACTAACCAAATTGAAAGTTGCTTAACTTGGCTAATGGGACGAGAAGCAGTGTCCTTTAAGTGGTAGTATGGCCGTTGTTATTGTATAAAAGTGGTAACCAATAACTTGTCAGTGAGTGAGTGATGATAATGGTAACTGCGGCGGAGGATACTCACACATACCAGCCAATTCTCCATTAATGATAATACTTATAGCAACTATTTAGTCAAACAAACCAACCAAAAGTGGACTATTGCACTAACATAGAAATGTTTGGATGCCATTGATCTCGCACAAATTGCTCATAAATGCCACATGCTGGTATTTAAAGAACCTAAACAATCCTCTTCAAAGAACGAATGAGGTCTCTTAGGCCTTGGATTATGCTCTCTTAGGCTTCATTGACAGTACTTATAACTTCTTTGAGTCGGGAGACAGGCAGACAGGCAGTCTATATATATACATGTTAGGCTTATATAGTGGTCTCGAAAACCCCACCCCACAAGGTCAAACTAACCCTCACTCACCAGGATGCCAGTGGGTCACTAACTCCTGGATACCTATTTATTGCTAGGTGAACAGATTCATTAGGTGATAGGAAACGCTACGAACAATTACAGCCATGCCCGACAGCGATTCGAACCCTGGAATCCCATATTGTGAGTCGAGAAGGAACACATCATTCATGTTACATATTTATGTGTACTCACCTATTTATGTCAGGAGGATCGAGCATTAATCTTAGAGTCTGCCTTTTGCCCGCCTGCCTTTGAGTCTGCCTTTCTGTCCGTCGGTTGTTTATAGCAATAACTCATGGCCTATTTCCTAACCTAACCAAGCCTAACCTATACCCTACCCTAACCTATAACCTACCACAATCTATAGCCAAACCTATTAACTAACCTAACCTAATCTAAACCTAACCTAACCTACACCTAAACCTAACCTACACCTAAACCTAACCTAACCTAACCTAAATAACCTAATCTAACCAAACCAAACATAACCTAACTTAACCTAAACTAACCTAACCAAAACTAACCTAACTATACTAACCTAACCTAACTAACCTAACCTAACCTAACCTAACCTAACCTAACCTAACCAAACCTAACCTAACTATTCTAACCTAACCTAACTAACCTAACCTAACTAACCTAATCTAACCTAACTAACCTAACCAAACTTAACCTAACCTAACCTATCCTAACCTAACCTAACCAACACCCACCTCGCAAGATCAAACACCTAAACTGACTCTGACCTAACCCTCACCAGGATGCAATCCTACTAGAAGCTCACAACTCCTGGATACCTGTTTACTGCTCGGAGAACAGAGACATTAGGTGATAGGAAACGCCACCTTAATTTCAATCCTGCCTGTCCGGGTTTCGATCCAGAAATCCCCGATTCTAGAAGGAACTATAGTCTAGAAGGAACACATACATGTTTCATATCTCTGTGTACTCACCTATTTCTACTTGCAGGACCGAGCAACAGTTTTTGAACGTTGACATTATAGCCGGCTGTTGTTTAAAGCAATGATTCCTGGTCATATCTCTGATTCTCTGTCATATCAACTTTTAAAATTATGAATGGAGTTTGCATCTACAACTGTGGGTTTTCGTAAGTTTGTTCTCACCTAGTTGTATTCACCTAGCTGTGTTTGCTAGGTTTGACCTTCAGATCTTTGGTCCCACCTCTCAACCATCTCAATTGCTCAAGTAGTTTTTCCAGAAGTTATGTAACTCATAACTCTCAGCTCTGTTGGAAAACAGGCTGGGGCTGCATATTCAATGATTTGTCTCCCATAGGTTGAAAAAAAGGTTACTTTTTCTTTATAAAAGTTAGAAATGTACTTTGACTTTGTAGACTTTGAACTAGTAACTTGACTAGAGTCTAGTCGGCCTAGTCGAATAGGCCGTGTTCTTAATCCGGATGATCAGGCTGCGTTCGAGTTTGTCGAAACGGTTGCAATTACAGGGCACAGATCCCTCTCCTGTAGCAGCATCACTTTCGATAGATTCTCTGGATGATTGACCTTCTGGCAGTTCTCACGTTAACAAATTTAAAACAGTTTTTTGACAAACAAGAAACGCCACATTCCTTTGATGTTTAAAATTTTTATCTCTGTCAGTGTGTGTGTCTTGATTCCTATGTGTCTTGATTCCGTATATGTCTTGATTCCGTGCGTGTCTTGATTCCTTGTGTGTCTTGATTCCGTGTATGTGTCTTGATTCCGTGTGTGTCTTGATTCCGTGTGTGTCTTGATTCCGTTTGAGTCTTGATTCCGTGTGTGTCTTGATTCCGTTTGAGTCTTGATTCCGTGTGTGACTTGATTCCGTGTGTGTATTGATTCCGTGTGTGTATTGATTCCGTGTGTGTATTGATTCCGTGTGTGTATTGATTCCGTGTGTGTATTGATTCCGTGTGTGTATTGATTCCGTGTGTGTACTGATTCCGTTTGAGTCTTGATTCCGTGTGTGTCTTGATTCCGTGTGTGTATTGATTCCGTGTGTGTATTGATTCCGTGTGTGTATTGATTCCGTGTGTGTATTGATTCCGTGTGTGTATTGATTCCGTTTGAGTCTTGATTCCGTGTGTGTCTTGATTCCGTGTGTGTCTTGATTCCGTGTGTGTATTGATTCCGTGTGAGTCTTGATTCCGTGTGAGTCTTGATTCCGTGTGTGTATTGATTCCATGTGAGTCTTGATTCCGTGTGAGTCTTGATTCCGTGTGTGTCTTGATTCCGTGTGTGTCTTGATTCCGTGTGTGTCTTGTTTCCGTTTGAGTCTTGATTACGTTTGAGTCTTGATTCCGTGTGAGTCTTGATTCCGTGTGAGTCTTGATTCCGTGTGTGTATTGATTCCTTGTGAGTCTTGATTCCGTGTGTGTCTTGTTTCCGTTTGAGTCTTGATTCCGTGTGTGTATTGATTCCGTGTGTGTATTGATTCCGTGTGTGTATTGATTCCGTGTGTGTATTGATTCCGTGTGTGTATTGATTCCGTGTGTGTATTGATTCCGTTTGAGTCTTGATTCCGTGTGTGTCTTGATTCCGTGTGTGTATTGATTCCGTGTGTGTATTGATTCCGTGTGTGTATTGATTCCGTGTGTGTATTGATTCCGTGTGTGTATTGATTCCGTTTGAGTCTTGATTCCGTGTGTGTCTTGATTCCGTGTGTGTCTTGATTCCGTGTGTGTATTGATTCCGTGTGAGTCTTGATTCCGTGTGAGTCTTGATTCCGTGTGTGTATTGATTCCATGTGAGTCTTGATTCCGTGTGTGTCTTGATTCCGTGTGTGTCTTGATTCCGTGTGTGTCTTGATTCCGTGTGTGTCTTGTTTCCGTTTGAGTCTTGATTACGTTTGAGTCTTGATTCCGTGTGAGTCTTGATTCCGTGTGAGTCTTGATTCCGTGTGTGTATTGATTCCTTGTGAGTCTTGATTCCGTGTGTGTCTTGTTTCCGTTTGAGTCTTGATTACGTTTGAGTCTTGATTCCGTTTGAGTCTTGATTCCGTTTGAGTCTTGATTCCGTGTGTGTCTTGATTCCGTGTGTGTATTGATTCCGTGTGAGTCTTGATTCCGTGTGTGTATTGATTCCATGTGAGTCTTGATTCCGTGTGTGTCTTGATTCCGTGTGTGTCTTGATTCCGTGTGTGTCTTGTTTCCGTTTGAGTCTTGATTACGTTTGAGTCTTGATTCCGTGTGAGTCTTGATTCCGTGTGAGTCTTGATTCCGTGTGTGTATTGATTCCTTGTGAGTCTTGATTCCGTATGTGTCCGTGTCCGTCATAGTCTATGAGTGTCCGTGTCAGTGTCATTATCCCTGGGGTATTGAGTCCAGGATGCCATTTGTGTCCCCTCAAATTGCCTCCCTTATCTCCACCATGGGATCGTGTCAGTGTCCATGTGTGTCTTGATTCCCTGTGTGTCTTGATTCCATGTGTGTCTTGATTCCGTGTGTGTCTTGAGTGTGTGTGTGTCTTGATTCCGTGTGTGTCTTTATTCCGTGTGTGTCTTGATTCCGTGTGTGTCTTGATTCCGTGTGTGTCTTGATTCCGTTTGAGTCTTGATTCCGTATGTGTCAGTGTCCGGCATAGTCTATGAGTGTCAGTGTCAGTGTCATTATCCCTGGGGTTTTGAGTCCAGGATGCCATTTGTGTCCCCTCAAATTGCCTCCCTTATCTCCACCTTGGGATCTTGTCAGTGTCCATGTGTGTCTTGACTCTATGTGTGTCTTGATTCCGTGTGTGTCTTGATTCCGTGTGTGTCTTGAGTCCGTGTGTGTCTTGAGTCCGTGTGTGTCTTGAGTCCGTCTGTGTCTTGATCCCGTGTGTGTCTTGAGTCCGTCTGTGTCTTGATCCCGTGTGTGTCTTGAGTCCGTGTGTGTCTTGAGTTCGTGTGTGTCTTGAGTCCGTGTGTGTCTTGATCCCGTGTGTGTCTTGAGTCCGCATGTGTCTTGATCCTGTGTCTTGAGTCCGTGTTTCTTCTGAGGCCGTGTACGTCTTGATTGTCCAAGTGTCTTTGGGGTTTTGGGTCCAGGAAGCTATTTGTGTCGACCCAAATTGCCTCCCTTCTCCCCACCTGAAATCCAGGTGGATTGAATGACCTGCCCGAGGTCAGTGGATCCAGGTATCCATCCGTGGGCCCCCGGATTTCAACCCTTCCCCACATTCCAAGGGGTCAGTCAATCAATCTTCGGCTATCCAGAGAATCTATCGAAACTGATGCTCCTACAGGAGGGGACACAGAGAAATCTGTGCCCTGTACTTGCAACCATTCCGACAGGCTCGAACGCAGGTCTATCCGGATTAAGAACATGTTCTATCCGACTAGGCCACGCTGGAGTTGCCTTTTGAATAAAATTTGGCACTTGTATTTATATCTCGTAGTAAGGTTAGTCAGTGTCTATTTATCAACATTTGCAATGATTGACGTGTGAAGTTGTGAGTTTGTGTTGACAGTTAGAAATACATGACAGCTTATTCGATGAGGTTGCAGTCCAGTGACGCAGTTTCATGAATGAATGGAGAATTTAGGCAAACTGACACGTGTGTGTGTGTGTGTGTGTGTGTGTGTGTGTGTGTGTGTGTTTAAAGGGATGCATTAATTAATATTTAGTGTGGTGTGTGTCCAAATGAGTTTGTGATTCAAGCAATCCAATACCTAATATGTGCTAATTTAGGCCTCGTTTTGTATATAAATATATGTATGTTTTACTAGGGAATGAAAATCCGGTGTGTTTTATTCCAAGTTTTTTTC
Organism: Procambarus clarkii; assembly: GCF_040958095.1. NCBI lineage: Eukaryota > Metazoa > Arthropoda > Malacostraca > Decapoda > Cambaridae > Procambarus > Procambarus clarkii. The sequence goes on along the minus strand of NC_091174.1, from coordinate 34,964,882 downwards.
AACAATAAATAGTACATGTGCGAACGAACGGTTTGGCTGGGCAAGTATAGCGTTGTGGCGGCCATTTTCTCTGGTGGGCAGGGGGCGGGGGGGAGGAGGGTTGTCTCTGGTGAGGGAAGTTATGTTTGGGCCTCGGTTGGGGGGTAGGGTGTTGGTAGGGGGGGCGGAGGGAGCAGCAGAGGGGGGTATGAGGGGTCGGGGGACTGAATGGCATGGGGTTGCCAGTTTAGTGATTAAGATATTAATTTGTGGAGATAGGTTATATATGGAAAGGTGTTCAGGAAGGAATAAGAAAAGTGTTTCGAACTGATGTAGGTATATGAGTTATAGTGATTCATGTTAGAAGGAAGATACGTGCTTAAAAAGGTGTAGAGATTTGTAGTTGACTTTATTTGGTTAATAATGTGTTAATTAACGGTAAAGGACCATTGGAGATAGATATTCAACAGCATATTGAGTGGACAAGATTTAGTAGGCAGGAAGGCAGGCAGAGAGAGAGAATGGACTAATAAATAGGTATACATTTTTTTTCTCGGATGGTATACTTTAATAATCATAGGTACATATTTCAATGTGTGACATTCTCGCGCGCGCGCGCGCACACACACACACACATACATATATACTAACATACATACAGTCTCGACAGTCAAATTGCAGAAACTGTCACAATTATGACAAGGATCACTCATATTGGATATATACACACAGAAAAATTCACGTCGATAAGTCACTCCAATTACACGTATCTACACACACAGACAACATATTTCAGTGAGTGTGGCCCATAGTATACATTAATATTCACACATGCCAGCCCATTCACTATTAATTGGTGTACATATTCATTCACTTACATGTTTATTTGTCTCTTTCTTATAAAATATTCACACACACACACACACACACTGAAAGGAATCTTTCAGAACATTGTATGCCAAATATGTCAGACCAATCCTGAAGTATGCAGCTCCAGCATGGAGTCCATATCTAGTCAAGCATAAGACTAAACTGGAAAAGATTCAAAGATTTGCCACCACACTAGTACCCGAGCTAAGAGGTATGAGCTACGAGGAGCGACTACGGGAATCAAACCTCACTTCGTTGGAAGACAGAAGAGTTAGGGGGCACATGATCACCACATTCAAGATTCTCAAGGGAATTGATAGGGTAGATAAAGACAGGCTATTTAACACAAGGGGCACACGCACTAGGGGACACAAGTGGAAACTGAGTGCCCAAATGAGCCACAGAGTTATTAGAAAGAACCTTTTTAGTGTCAGAGTGGTTGACAAATGGAATGCATTAGGAAGTGATGTGGTGGAGGCTGACTCCATGCACAGTTTCAAGTGTAGATATGATAGAGCCCAATAGGCTCTAACCTGTACACCTGTTGATTGACGGTTGTGAGGCGGGACCAAAGAGCCAGAGCTCAACCCCCGCATGCACAATAAGGTGAGTACAATTAGTTGAGTACACACAAACTCATTGATAATTTTTTCTGGAACACAACCCGACAAACCGTTAAACAACCAGGAACCTACTCACTGCTTCGTGAAGAGAATCGTTCAGTTAAGGATTGGTGCCTAGTCAATCCGCTCTTCCCGGCTTGCCAGGATATGAACCCAGGCGAAATCGCTTGAGAAGTGCGAGATGAGTGCCTTGCCACTGATCCACAGGGACTGCCCAAATATGAATGCCATCAACAGCACTAGCAGTTGGTGTTACCAGGCAGGTTACCCATCCAATTACTAACCAAATTGAAAGTTGCTTAACTTGGCTAATGGGACGAGAAGCAGTGTCCTTTAAGTGGTAGTATGGCCGTTGTTATTGTATACAAGTGGTAACCAATAACTTGTCAGTGAGTGAGTGATGATAATGGTAACTGCGGCGGAGGATACTCACACATACCAGCCAATTCTCCATTAATGATAATACTTATAGCAACTATTTAGTCAAACAAACCAACCAAAAGTGGACTATTGCACTAACATAGAAATGTTTGGATGCCATTGATCTCGCACAAATTGCTCATAAATGCCACATGCTGGTATTTAAAGAACCTAAACAATCCTCTTCAAAGAACGAATGAGGTCTCTTAGGCCTTGGATTATGCTCTCTTAGGCTTCATTGACAGTACTTATAACTTCTTTGAGTCGGGAGACAGGCAGACAGGCAATCTATATATATACATGTTAGGCTTATATAGTGGTCTCGCAAACCCCACCCCACAAGGTCAAACTAACCCTCACTCACCAGGATGCCAGTGGGTCACTAACTCCTGGATACCTATTTATTGCTAGGTGAACAGATTCATTAGGTGATAGGAAACGCTACGAACAATTACAGCCATGCCCGACAGCGATTCGAACCCTGGAATCCCATATTGTGAGTCGAGAAGGAACACATCATTCATGTTACATATTTATGTGTACTCACCTATTTATGTCAGGAGGATCGAGCATTAATCTTAGAGTCTGCCTTTTGCCCGCCTGCCTTTGAGTCTGCCTTTCTGTCCGTCGGTTGTTTATAGCAATAACTCATGGCCTATTTCCTAACCTAACCAAGCCTAACCTATACCCTACCCTAACCTATAACCTACCACAATCTATAGCCAAACCTATTAACTAACCTAACCTAATCTAAACCTAACCTAACCTACACCTAAACCTAACCTAACCTAACCTAAATAACCTAATCTAACCAAACCAAACATAACCTAACTTAACCTAAACTAACCTAACCTAACCTAACCTAACCTAACCTAACCTAACCTAACCAAACCTAACCTAACTATTCTAACCTAACCTAACTAACCTAACCAAACTTAACCTAACCTAACCTAACTAACCTAACCTAACTAACCTAACCTAACTAACCTAATCTAACCTAACTAACCTAACCAAACTTAACCTAACCTAACCTATCCTAACCTAACCTAACCAACACCCACCTCGCAAGATCAAACACCTAAACTGACTCTGACCTAACCCTCACCAGGATGCAATCCTACTAGAAGCTCACAACTCCTGGATACCTGTTTACTGCTCGGAGAACAGGGACATTAGGTGATAGGAAACGCCACCTTAATTTCAATCCTGCCTGTCCGGGTTTCGATCCAGAAATCCCCGATTCTAGAAGGAACACATACATGTTTCATATCTCTGTGTACTCACCTATTTCTACTTGCAGGACCGAGCAACAGTTTTTGAACGTTGACATTATAGCCGGCTGTTGTTTAAAGCAATGATTCCTGGTCATATCTCTGATTCTCTGTCATATCAACTTTTAAAATTATGAATGGAGTTTGCATCTACAACTGTGGGATTTCGTAAGTTTGTTCTCACCTAGTTGTATTCACCTAGCTGTGTTTGCTAGGTTTGACCTTCAGATCTTTGGTCCCACCTCTCAACCATCTCAATTGCTCAAGTAGTTTTTCCAGAAGTTATGTAACTCATAACTCTCAGCTCTGTTGGAAAACAGGCTGGGGCTGCATATTCAATGATTTGTCTCCCATAGGTTGAAAAAAAGGTTACTTTTTCTTTATAAAAGTTAGAAATGTACTTTGACTTTGTAGACTTTGAACTAGTAACTTGACGAGAGTCTAGTCGGCCTAGTCGAATAGGCCGTGTTCTTAATCCGGATGATCAGGCTGCGTTCGAGTTTGTCGAAACGGTTGCAATTACAGGGCACAGATCCCTCTCCTGTAGCAGCATCACTTTCGATAGATTCTCTGGATGATTGACCTTCTGGCAGTTCTCACGTTAACAAATTTAAAACAGTTTTTTGACAAACAAGAAACGCCACATTCCTTTGATGTTTAAAATTTTTATCTCTGTCAGTGTGTGTGTCTTGATTCCTATGTGTCTTGATTCCGTATATGTCTTGATTCCGTGCGTGTCTTGATTCCTTGTGTGTCTTGATTCCGTGTATGTGTCTTGATTCCGTGTGTGTCTTGATTCCGTGTGTGTCTTGATTCCGTTTGAGTCTTGATTCCGTATGTGTCTTGATTCCGTTTGAGTCTTGATTCCGTGTGTGTCTTGATTCCGTGTGTGTATTGATTCCGTGTGTGTATTGATTCCGTGTGTGTATTGATTCCGTGTGTGTATTGATTCCGTGTGTGTATTGATTCCGTTTGAGTCTTGATTCCGTGTGTGTATTGATTCCGTTTGAGTCTTGATTCCGTGTGTGTCTTGATTCCGTGTGTGTATTGATTCCGTGTGTGTATTGATTCCGTGTGTGTATTGATTCCGTGTGTGTATTGATTCCGTGTGTGTATTGATTCCGTTTGAGTCTTGATTCCGTGTGTGTCTTGATTCCGTGTGTGTCTTGATTCCGTGTGAGTCTTGATTCCGTGTGTGTATTGATTCCATGTGAGTCTTGATTCCGTGTGTGTCTTGATTCCGTGTGTGTCTTGATTCCGTGTGTGTCTTGTTTCCGTTTGAGTCTTGATTACGTTTGAGTCTTGATTCCGTGTGAGTCTTGATTCCGTGTGAGTCTTGATTCCGTGTGTGTATTGATTCCTTGTGAGTCTTGATTCCGTGTGTGTCTTGTTTCCGTTTGAGTCTTGATTACGTTTGAGTCTTGATTCCGTTTGAGTCTTGATTCCGTTTGAGTCTTGATTCCGTGTGTGTCTTGATTCCGTGTGTGTATTGATTCCGTGTGAGTCTTGATTCCGTGTGTGTATTGATTCCATGTGAGTCTTGATTCCGTGTGAGTCTTGATTCCGTGTGTGTCTTGATTCCGTGTGTGTCTTGATTCCGTGTATGTGTCTTGATTCCGTGTGTGTCTTGATTCCGTTTGAGTCTTGATTCCGTGTGTGTCTTGATTCCGTTTGAGTCTTGATTCCGTGTGTGTCTTAATTCCGTGTGTGTATTGATTCCGTGTGTGTATTGATTCCGTGTGTGTATTGATTCCGTGTGTGTATTGATTCCGTGTGTGTATTGATTCCGTGTGTGTCTTGATTCCGTGTGTGTATTGATTCCGTGTGTGTATTGATTCCGTGTGTGTATTGATTCCGTGTGTGTATTGATTCCGTGTGTGTATTGATTCCGTTTGAGTCTTGATTCCGTGTGTGTCTTGATTCCGTGTGTGTCTTGATTCCGTGTGTGTTTTGATTCCGTGTGAGTCTTGATTCCGTGTGTGTATTGATTCCGTGTGTGTCTTGATTCCGTGTGTGTCTTGATTCCGTTTAAGTCTTGATTCCGTTTGAGTCTTGATTCCGTTTGAGTCTTGATTCCGTTTGAGTCTTGATTCCGTGTGTGTCTTGATTCCGTGTGTGTATTGATTCCGTGTGAGTCTTGATTCCGTGTGTGTATTGATTCCATGTGAGTCTTGATTCCGTGTGTGTCTTGATTCCGTGTGTGTCTTGATTCCGTGTGTGTCTTGTTTCCGTTTGAGTCTTGATTACGTTTGAGTCTTGATTCCGTGTGAGTCTTGATTCCGTGTGAGTCTTGATTCCGTGTGTGTATTGATTCCTTGTGAGTCTTGATTCCGTATGTGTCCGTGTCCGTCATAGTCTATGAGTGTCCGTGTCAGTGTCATTATCCCTGGGGTATTGAGTCCAGGATGCCATTTGTGTCCCCTCAAATTGCCTCCCTTATCTCCACCATGGGATCGTGTCAGTGTCCATGTGTGTCTTGATTCCGTGTGTGTCTTGATTCCATGTGTGTCTTGATTCCGTGTGTGTCTTGAGTGTGTGTGTGTCTTGATTCCGTGTGTGTCTTGATTCCGTGTGTGTCTTGATTCCGTGTGTGTCTTGATTCCGTGTGTGTCTTGATTCCGTTTGTGTCTTGATTCCGTGTGAGTCTTGATTCCGTATGTGTCAGTGTCCGTCATAGTCTATGAGTGTCAGTGTCAGTGTCATTATCCCTGGGGTTTTGAGTCCAGGATGCCATTTGTGTCCCCTCAAATTGCCTCCCTTATCTCCACCTTGGGATCTTGTCAGTGTCCATGTGTGTCTTGATTCTATGTGTGTCTTGATTCCGTGTGTGTCTTGATTCCGTGTGTGTCTTGATCCCGTGTGTGTCTTGAGTCCGTCTGTGTCTTGATCCCGTGTGTGTCTTGAGTCCGTGTGTGTCTTGAGTTCGTGTGTGTCTTGAGTCCGTGTGTGTCTTGATCCCGTGTGTGTCTTGAGTCCGCATGTGTCTTGATCCTGTGTCTTGAGTCCGTGTTTCTTCTGAGGCCGTGTACGTCTTGATTGTCCGGGTGTCTTTGGGGTTTTGGGTCCAGGAAGCTATTTGTGTCGACCCAAATTGCCTCCCTTCTCCCCACCTGAAATCCAGGTGGATTGAATGACCTGCCCGAGGTCAGTGGATCCAGGTATCCATCCGTGGGCCCCCGGATTTCAACCCTTCCCCACATTCCAAGGGGTCAGTCAATCAATCTTCGGCTATCCAGAGAATCTATCGAAACTGATGCTCCTACAGGAGGGGACACACAGAGAAATCTGTGCCCTGTACTTGCAACCATTCCGACAGGCTTGAACGCAGGTCTATCCGGATTAAGAACATGTTCTATCCGACTAGGCCACGCTGGAGTTGCCTTTTGAATAAAATTTGGCACTTGTATTTATATCTCGTAGTAAGGTTAGTCAGTGTCTATTTATCAACATTTGCAATGATTGACGTGTGAAGTTGTGAGTTTGTGTTGACAGTTAGAAATACATGACAGCTTATTCGATGAGGTTGCAGTCCAGTGACGCAGTTTCATGAATGAATATTGGAGAATTTAGGCAAACTGACACGTGTGTGTGTGTGTGTGTGTGTGTGTGTGTGTGTGTGTGTGTGTGTGTGTGTGTGTGTGTGTGTGTGTGTGTGTGTGTGTGTGTGTGTGTGTGTGTGTGTGTGTGTGTGTGTGTGTGTGTGTGTTTAAAGGGATGCATTAATTAATATTTAGTGTGGTGTGTGTCCAAATGAGTTTGTGATTCAAGCAATCCAATACCTAATATGTGCTAATTTAGGCCTCGTTTTGTATATAAATATATGTATGTTTTACTAGGGAATGAAAATCCGGTATGTTTTATTCCAAGTTTTTTTCAACAATAAATAGTACATGTGCGAACGAACGGTTTGGCTGGGCAAGTATAGCGTTGTGGCGGCCATTTTCTCTAGTGGGCAGGGGGCGGGGGGGAGGAGGGTTGTCTCTGGTGAGGGTAGTTATGTTTGGGCCTCGGTTAGGGGGTAGGGTGTTGGTAGGGGGGGCGGAGGGAGCAGCAGAGGGGGGTATGAGGGGTGGGGGGACTGAATGGCATGGGGTTGCCAGTTTAGTGATTAAGATATTAATTTGTGGAGATAGGTTATATATGGAAAGGTGTTCAGGAAGGAATAAGAAAAGTGTTTCGAACTGATGTAGGTATATGAGTTATAGTGATTCATGTTAGAAGGAAGATACGTGCTTAAAAAGGTGTAGAGATTTGTAGTTGACATTATTTGGTTAATAATGTGTTAATTAACGGTAAAGGACCATTGGAGATAGATATTCAACAGCATATTGAGTGGACAAGTTTTAGTATGCAGGAAGGCAGGCAGAGAGAGAGAATGGACTAATAAATAGGTATACATTTTTTTTCTCGGATGGTATACTTTAATAATCATAGGTACATATTTCAATGTGCGACATTCTTGCGCGCGCGCACACACACACACAAACACACACACACACACATACATATATACTAACATACATACAGTCTCGACAGTCAAATTGCAGAAACTGTCACAATTATGACAAGGATCACTCATATTGGATATATACACACAGAAAAATTCACGTCGATAAGTCACTCCAATTACACGTATCTACACACACAGACAACATATTTCAGTGAGTGTGGCCCATAGTATACATTAATATTCACACATGCCAGCCCATTCACTATTAATTGGTGTACATATTCATTCACTTACATGTTTATTTGTCTCTTTCTTATAAAATATTCACACAAACACTGAAAGGAATCTTTCAGAACATTATATGCCAAATATGTCAGACCCATCCTGAAGTATGCAGCTCCAGCATGGAGTCCATATCTAGTCAAGCATAAGACTAAACTGGAAAAGATTCAAAGGTTTGCCACCACACTAGTACCCGAGCTAAGAGGTATGAGCTACGAGGAGCGACTACGGGAATCAAACCTCACTTCGTTGGAAGACAGAAGAGTTAGGGGGCACATGATCACCACATTCAAGATTCTCAAGGGAATTGATAGGGTAGATAAAGACAGGCTATTTAACAGAAGGGGCACACGCACTAGGGGACACAAGTGGAAACTGAGTGCCCAAATGAGCCACAGAGTTATTAGAAAGAACCTTTTTAGTGTCAGAGTGGTTGACAAATGGAATGCATTAGGAAGTGATGTGGTGGAGGCTGACTCCATGCACAGTTTCAAGTGTAGATATGATAGAGCCCAATAGGCTCTAACCTGTACACCTGTTGATTGACGGTTGTGAGGCGGGACCAAAGAGCCAGAGCTCAACCCCCGCATGCACAATAAGGTGAGTACAATTAGTTGAGTACACACAAACTCATTGATAATTTTTTTCTGGAACACAACCCGACAAACCGTTAAACAACCAGGAACCTACTCACTGCTTCGTGAAGAAAATCGTTCAGTTAAGGATTGGTGCCTAGTCAATCCGCTCTTTCCGGCTAGCCAGGATATGAACCCAGGCGAAATCGCTTGAGAAGTGCGAGATGAGTGCCTTGCCACTGATCCACAGGGACTGCCCAAATATGAATGCCACCAACAGCACTAGCAGTTGGTGTTACCAGGCAGGTTACCCATCCAATTACTAACCAAATTGAAAGTTGCTTAACTTGGCTAATGGGACGAGAAGCAGTGTCCTTTAAGTGGTAGTATGGCCGTTGTTATTGTATACAAGTGGTAACCAATAACTTGTCAGTGAGTGAGTGATGATAATGGTAACTGCAGCGGAGGATACTCACACATACCAGCCAATTCTCCATTAATGATAATACTTATAGCAACTATTTAGTCAAACAAACCAACCAAAAGTGGACTATTGCACTAACATGGAAATGTTTGGATGCCATTGATCTCGCACAAATTGCTCATAAATGCCACACGCTGGTATTTAAAGAACCTAAACAATCCTCTTCAAAGAACGAATGACTTCTCTTAGGCCTTGGATTATGCTCTCTTAGGCTTCATTGACAGTACTTATAACTTCTTTGAGTCGGGAGACAGGCAGTCTATATATATACATGTTAGGCTTATATAGTGGTCTCGAAAACCCCACCCCACAAGGTCAAACTAACCCTCACTCACCAGGATGCCAGTGGGTCACTAACTCCTGGATACCTATTTATTGCTAGGTGAACAGATTCATTAGGTGTTAGGAAACGCTACGAACAATTACAGCCATGCCCGACCGCGATTCGAACCCTGGAATCCCATATTGTGAGTCGAGAAGGAACACATCATTCATGTTACATATTTATGTGAACTCACCTATTTATGTCAGGAGGATCGAGCATTAATCTTAGAGTCTGCCTTTTGTCCGCCTGCCTTTGAGTCTGCCTTTCTGTCCGTCGGTTGTTTATAGCAATAACTCATGGCCTATTTCCTAACCTAACCAAGCCTAACCTATACCCTACCCTAACCTATAACCTACCACAATCTATAGCCAAACCTATTAACTAACCAAACCTAATCTAAACCTAACCTAACCTACACCTAAACCTAACCTAACCTAACCAAAATAACCTAATGTAACCAAACCAAACATAACCTAACTTAACCTAAACTAACCTAACCAAAACTAACCTAACTATACTAACCTAACCTAACTAACCTAACCTAACCTAACCTAACCTAACCAAACCTAACCTAACTATTCTAACCTAACCTAACTAACCTAACCTAACTAACCTAACCTAACCTAACTAGCCTAACCAAACTTAACCTAACCTAACCTAACTAACCTAACCTAACTAACCTAACCTAACTAACCTAATCTAACCTAACTAACCTAACCAAACTTAACCTAACCTAACCTATCCTAACCTAACCTAACCAACACCCACCTCGCAAGATCAAACACCTAAACTGACCCTGACCTAACCCTCACCAGGATGCAATCCTACTAGAAGCTCACAACTCCTGGATACCTGTTTACTGCTCGGAGAACAGAGACATTAGGTGATAGGAAACGCCACCTTAATTTCAATCCTGCCTGTCCGGGTTTCGATCCAGGAATCCCCGATTGTTAGTCTAGAAGGAACACATACATGTTTCATATCTCTGTGTACTCACCTATTTCTACTTGCAGGACCGAGCAACAGTTTTTGAACGTTGACATTATAGCCGCCTGTTGTTTAAAGCAATGATTCCTGGTCATATATCTGATTCTCGGTCATATCAACTTTTAAAATTATGAATGGAGTTTGCATCTACAACTGTGGGTTTTCGTAAGTTTGTTCTCACCTAGTTGTATTCACCTAGTTGTGTTTGCTAGGTTTGACCTTCAGATCTTTGGTCCCTCCTCTCAACCATCTCAATTGCTCAAGTAGTTTTTCCAGAAGTTATGTAACTCATAACTCTCAGCTCTGTTGGAAAACAGGCTGGGGTTGCATATTCAATGATTTGTCTCCCATAGGTTGAAAAAAAGGTTACTTCTTCTTTATAAAAGTTAGAAATGTACTTTGACTTTGTAGACTTTGAACTAGTAACTTGACTAGAGTCTAGTCGGCCTAGTCGGATAGGCCGTGTTTTTAATCCGGATGATCAGGCTGCGTTCGAGTTTGTCGAAACGGTTGCAATTACAGGGCACAGATCCCTCTCCAGTAGCAGCATCACTTTCGATAGATTCTCTGGATGATTGATGGATGGATGATTGGCAGTTCTCACGTTAACAAATTTAAAACAGTTTTCTGACAAACAAGAAACGCCACATTCCTTTGATGTTTAAAATTTTTATCTCTGTCAGTGTGTGTGTCTTGATTCCGTATATGTCTTGATTCCGTGTGTGTCTTGATTCCGTGTGTGTCTTGATTCCGTTTGAGTCTTGATTCCGTGTGTGTCTTGATTCCGTGTGTGTATTGATTCCGTGTGAGTCTTGATTCCGTGTGTGCATTGATTCCGTTTGAGTCTTGATTCCGTGTGTGTCTTGATTCCGTGTGTGTATTGATTCCGTGTGAGTCTTGATTCCGTGTGTGTATTGATTCCATGTGAGTCTTGATTCCGTGTATGTCTTGATTCCGTGTGTGTCTTGATTCCGTTTGAGTCTTGATTCCGTTTGAGTCTTGATTCTGTGTGTGTCTTGATTCCGTTTGAGTCTTGATTCCGTTTGAGTCTTGATTCCGTGTGTGTCTTGATTCCGTGTGTGTATTGATTCCGTGTGAGTCTTGATTCCGTGTGTGTCTTGATTCCGTGTGTGTCTTGATTCCGTGTGTGTCTTGTTTCCGTTTGAGTCTTGATTCCGTTTGAGTCTTGTTTCCGTGTGAGTCTTGATTCCGTGTGTGTATTGATTCCTTGTGAGTCTTGAATTCGTGTGTGTCTTGAGTGTGTGTGTCTCTTGATTCCGTGTGTGTCTTGATTCCGTGTGTGTCTTGATTCCGTGTGTGTCTTGATTCCGTGTGTGTCTTGATTCCGTGTGTGTCTTGATTCCGTGTGTGTCTTGATTCCGTGTGTGTCTTGATTCCAAGTGTGTCTTGATTCCGTTTGAGTCTTGATTCCGTGTGAGTCTTGATTCCGTATGTGTCAGTGTCCGTCATAGTCTATGAGTGTCAGTGTCAGTGTCATTATCCCTGGGGTTTTGAGTCCAGGATGCCATTTGTGTCCCCTCAAATTGCCTCCCTTATCTCCACCTTGGGATCTTGTCAGGGTCCATGTGTGTCTTGATTCTATGTGTGTCTTGATTCCGTGTGTGTCTTGATTCCGTGTGTGTCTTGAGTCCGTGTGTGTCTTGAGTCCGTGTGTGTCTTGAGTGCGTCTGTGTCTTGATCCCGTGTGTGTCTTGAATCCGTCTGTGTCTTGATCCCGTGTGTGTCTTGAGTCCGTGTGTGTCTTGAGTCCGTGTGTGTCTTGAGTCCGTGTGTGTCTTGATCCCGTGTGTGTCTTGAGTCCGCATGTGTCTTGATCCTGTGTCTTGAGTCCGTGTTTCTTCTGAGGCCGTGTACGTCTTGATTGTCCGGGTGTCTTTGGGGTTTTGGGTCCAGGAAGCTATTTGTGTCGACCCAAATTGCCTCCCTTCTCCCCACCTGAAATCCAGGTGGATTGAATGACCTGCCCGAGGTCAGTGGATCCAGGTATCCATCCGTGGGCCCCCGGATTTCAACCCTTCCCCACATTCCATGGGGTCAGTCAATCAATCTTCGGCTATCCAGAGAATCTATCGAAACTGAAGTTCCTACAGGAGGGGACACACAGAGAAATCTGTGCCCTGTACTTGCAACCATTCCGACAGGCTCGAACGCAGGTCTATCCGGATTAAGAACATGTTCTATCCGACTAGGCCACGCTGGAGTTGCCTTTTGAATAAAATTTGGCACTTGTAATTATATCTCGTAGTAAGGTTTGTCAGTGTCTATTTATCAACATTTGCAATGATTGACGTGTGAAGTTGTGAGTTTGTGTTGACAGTTAGAAATACATGACAGCTTATTCGATGAGGTTGCAGTCCAGTGACGCAGTTTCATGAATGAATATTGGAGAATTTAGGCAAACTGACACGTGTGTGTGTGTGTGTGTGTGTGTGTGTGTGTGTGTGTGTGTGTGTGTGTGTGTGTGTGTGTGTGTGTGTGTGTGTTTAAAGGGATGCATTAATTAATATTTAGTGTGATGTGTGTCCAAATGAGTTTGTGATTCAAGCAATCCAATACCTAATATGTGCTAATTTAGGCCTCGTTTTGTATATAAATATATGTATGTTTTACTAGGGAATGAAAATCCGGTATGTTTTATTCCAAGTTTTTTTCAACAATAAATAGTACATATGCGAACGAAGGGTTTGGCTGGGTAAGTATAGCGTTGTGGCGGCCATTTTCTCTGGTGGGCAGGGGGCGGGGGGGGGAGGAGGGTTGTCTCTGGTGAGGGTAGTTATGTTTGGGCCTCGGTTGGGGGGTAGGGTGTTGGTAGGGGGGCGGAGGGAGCAGCAGAGGGGGGTATGAGGGGTGGGGGGGACTGAATGGCATGGGGTTGCCAGTTTAGTGATTAAGATATTAATTTGTGGAGATAGGTTATATATGGAAAGGTGTTCAGGAAGGAATAAGAAAAGTGTTTCGAACTGATGTAAGTATATGAGTTATAGTGATTCATGTTAGAAGGAAGATACGTGCTTAAAAAGGTGTAGAGATTTGTAGTTGACTTTATTTGGTTAATAATGTGTTAATTAACGGTAAAGGACCATTGGAGAAAGATATTCAACAGCATATTGAGTGGACAAGTTTTAGTAGGCAGGAAGGCAGGCAGAAAGAGAGAATGGACTAATAAATAGGTATACATTTTTTTTCACGGATGGTACACTTTAATAATCATAGGTACATATTTCAATGTGCGACATTCTTGCGCGCGCGCGCACACACACACACACACACATAGAAATAGATCCCACCTGCTCATCATGGGCGACTTCAATCACGGAAAGATTGACTGGGAGAACAAGGAACCGCATGGAGGCGAGGATACGTGGAGAGCCAAACTATTGGAGGTAGTGACAAGCAACTTTTTAACCCAGCATGTCGGAGAACCCACAAGGATGAGAGGCAATGACGAACCAGCGAGACTCGACCTAGTCTTCACTCTGAACGACTCCGACATAAGAGAAATTGGTTTTGAGGACCCAGTAGGAATGAGCGACCACAGTGTACTGGTGTTTGAGTACTTGATTGAAGAAGGGTTATTGAACTCGAGGAGGGATACCGAAACCAAAAGGTTAGCATACCGAAAGGGAAACTATGAGGGGATAAGAAAATTCCTAACAGATATAGCATGGGAAACAGAGCTCAGGGGAAAGACGGCCCAAGATATGATGGATTACATCACGCAGAAGTGCAAGGACGCAGCAAACAAGTTTGTCCCAGTCCAAAAGGAAAACAGAGAAATGAAGATGAGAAACCCATGGTTTAATCAAAGATGTAGGCTAGCTAAGCAGCAAAGTAAAAGGGCATGGAGAAACTATAGGAATAACAGGACACTGGAGAGCAGAGAAAGATACCAGAATGCCAGGAATGAATATGTCAGGATGAGAAGAGAGGCAGAAAGACAATACGAAAATGACATCGCAAGCAAGGCAAAGACTCAGCCTAAATTGTTGCATAGCCACATTAGGAGAAAAACAACAGTAAAGGAACAGGTTATGAGATTAAGGATAGGGGCGGAAGGATTCACTACAAATGACAAGGAAGTGTGTGAGGAATTGAATAAGAAATTCCAGGAGGTCTTCACCTTAGAACAAGGAGAAATTCCAGAGGTAAGTGAGGGAATAGCTAACCAGGAACCACTGGAAGAGTTTGAGATTACCAGTGGGGAAGTAAGGAAGTGTTTACTAGAGTTGGACGTGACGAAGGCTATAGGCCCAGATGGAATCTCCCCTTGGGTTCTAAAGGAAGGAGCAAGAGAACTGAGCCTACCACTCTCCATAGTGTATAACAAATCACTGGCAACAGGGGAACTGCCAGATATTTGGAAAGCAGCTAACGTAGTCCCGATATACAAGAAAGGGGATAGACAGGAGGCACTGAACTACAGGCCAGTGTCCCTAACCTGCATACCATGCAAGCTGATGGAGAAGATTGTGCGAAAAAAACTAGTGGAGCATCTGGAGCGAAGGAACTTTGTAACACAGCATCGACATGGGTTCAGGGATGGCAGGTCCTGCCTCACAGGGTTACTTGAATTCTACGACCAGGCAACAAAAATAAGGCAAGAAAGAGAAGGGTGGGCAGACTGCATATTTTTGGATTGTCAGAAAGCCTTTGATACAGTACCACACAAGAGGCTAGTGCGAAAGTTGGAGATGCAGGCTGGAGTGAGAGGGAAGGTACTCCGGTGGATAGAGGAATACCTAAGCAACAGGAGACAACGAGTCTGTGTGAGGGGTGAGGCCTCAGATTGGCGAGACGTCACAAGTGGAGTCCCGCAGGGGTCAGTCCTTGGACCTATACTGTTTCTGGTATGTGTAAATGATCTCCCAGAGGGTATAGATTCGTTCCTCTCAATGTTTGCCGACGATGCAAAAATTATGAGGAGGATTGAAACAGAGGATGATAGTAGGAGGCTACAAGATGACCTGGATAGACTGAGTGAATGGTCCAACAAATGGCTGTTGAAGTTCAACCCGAGTAAATGCAAAGTAATGAAACTAGGCAGTGGAAACAGGAGGCCAGGCAGAGGATACAGAATAGGAGATGAAGTACTTAATGAAACAGACAGAGAGAAAGATCTAGGAGTTGATATCACACCAAACCTGTCTCCTGAAGCCCACATAAAGAGAATAACGTCTGCGGCATATGCGAGGCTGGCTAACATCAGAACGGCGTTCAGGAACCTGTGTAAGGAATCATTCAGAATCTTGTACACCACATATGTAAGACCAATCCTGGAGTATGCGGCCCCAGCATGGAGCCCGTACCTTGTCAAGCACAAGACGAAGCTGGAAAAAGTCCAAAGGTATGCTACTAGACTAGTCCCAGAACTAAGAGGCATGAGTTATGAGGAAAGGCTGCGGGAAATGCACCTCACGACGCTGGAAGACAGAAGAGTAAGGGGGGACATGATCACAACCTACAAAATCCTCAGGGGAATCGATCGGGTAAACAAGGATGAACTATTCAACACTGGTGGGACGCGAACAAGGGGACACAGGTGGAAGCTGAGTACCCAAATGAGCCACAGAGACGTTAGAAAGAACTTTTTCAGTGTCAGAGTAGTTAGTAAATGGAATGCAATAGGAAGTGATGTGGTGGAGGCTGACTCCATACACAGTTTCAAATGTAGATATGATAGAGCCCAATAGGCTCAGGAATCTGTACACCAGTTGATTGACGGTTGAGAGGCGGGACCAAAGAGCCAGAGCTCAACCCCCGCAAGCACAATTAGGTGAGTACACACACATACATATATACTAACATACATACAGTCTCGACAGTCAAATTGCAGAAACTGTCACAATTATGACAAGGATCACTCATATTGGATATATACACACAGAAAAATTCACGTCGATAAGTCACTCCAATTACACGTATCTACACACACAGACAACATATTTCAGTGAGTGTGGCCCATAGTATACATTAATATTCACACATGCCAGCCCATTCACTATTAATTGGTGTACATATTCATTCACTTACATGTTTATTTGTCTCTTTCTTATAAAATATTCACACAAACACTGAAAGGAATCTTTCAGAACATTATATGCCAAATATGTCAGACCCATCCTGAAGTATGCAGCTCCAGCATGGAGTCCATATCTAGTCAAGCATAAGACTAAACTGGAAAAGATTCAAAGGTTTGCCACCACACTAGTACCCGAGCTAAGAGGTATGAGCTACGAGGAGCGACTACGGGAATCAAACCTCACTTCGTTGGAAGACAGAAGAGTTAGGGGGCACATGATCACCACATTCAAGATTCTCAAGGGAATTGATAGGGTAGATAAAGACAGGCTATTTAACAGAAGGGGCACACGCACTAGGGGACACAAGTGGAAACTGAGTGCCCAAATGAGCCACAGAGTTATTAGAAAGAACCTTTTTAGTGTCAGAGTGGTTGACAAATGGAATGCATTAGGAAGTGATGTGGTGGAGGCTGACTCCATGCACAGTTTCAAGTGTAGATATGATAGAGCCCAATAGGCTCTAACCTGTACACCTGTTGATTGACGATTGTGAGGCGGGACCAAAGAGCCAGAGCTCAACCCCCGCATGCACAATAAGGTGAGTACAATTAGTTGAGTACACACAAACTCATTGATAATTTTTTTCTGGAACACAACCCGACAAACCGTTAAACAACCAGGAACCTACTCACTGCTTCGTGAAGAAAATCGTTCAGTTAAGGATTGGTGCCTAGTCAATCCGCTCTTTCCGGCTAGCCAGGATATGAACCCAGGCGAAATCGCTTGAGAAGTGCGAGATGAGTGCCTTGCCACTGATCCACAGGGACTGCCCAAATATGAATGCCACCAACAGCACTAGCAGTTGGTGTTACCAGGCAGGTTACCCATCCAATTACTAACCAAATTGAAAGTTGCTTAACTTGGCTAATGGGACGAGAAGCAGTGTCCTTTAAGTGGTAGTATGGCCGTTGTTATTGTATACAAGTGGTAACCAATAACTTGTCAGTGAGTGAGTGATGATAATGGTAACTGCAGCGGAGGATACTCACACATACCAGCCAATTCTCCATTAATGATAATACTTATAGCAACTATTTAGTCAAACAAACCAACCAAAAGTGGACTATTGCACTAACATGGAAATGTTTGGATGCCATTGATCTCGCACAAATTGCTCATAAATGCCACACGCTGGTATTTAAAGAACCTAAACAATCCTCTTCAAAGAACGAATGACTTCTCTTAGGCCTTGGATTATGCTCTCTTAGGCTTCATTGACAGTACTTATAACTTCTTTGAGTCGGGAGACAGGCAGTCTATATATATACATGTTAGGCTTATATAGTGGTCTCGAAAACCCCACCCCACAAGGTCAAACTAACCCTCACTCACCAGGATGCCAGTGGGTCACTAACTCCTGGATACCTATTTATTGCTAGGTGAACAGATTCATTAGGTGTTAGGAAACGCTACGAACAATTACAGCCATGCCCGACCGCGATTCGAACCCTGGAATCCCATATTGTGAGTCGAGAAGGAACACATCATTCATGTTACATATTTATGTGAACTCACCTATTTATGTCAGGAGGATCGAGCATTAATCTTAGAGTCTGCCTTTTGTCCGCCTGCCTTTGAGTCTGCCTTTCTGTCCGTCGGTTGTTTATAGCAATAACTCATGGCCTATTTCCTAACCTAACCAAGCCTAACCTATACCCTACCCTAACCTATAACCTACCACAATCTATAGCCAAACCTATTAACTAACCAAACCTAATCTAAACCTAACCTAACCTACACCTAAACCTAACCTAACCTAACCAAAATAACCTAATGTAACCAAACCAAACATAACCTAACTTAACCTAAACTAACCTAACCAAAACTAACCTAACTATACTAACCTAACCTAACTAACCTAACCTAACCTAACCTAACCTAACCTAACCAAACCTAACCTAACTATTCTAACCTAACCTAACTAACCTAACCTAACTAACCTAACCTAACCTAACTAGCCTAACCAAACTTAACCTAACCTAACCTAACTAACCTAACCTAACTAACCTAACCTAACTAACCTAATCTAACCTAACTAACCTAACCAAACTTAACCTAACCTAACCTATCCTAACCTAACCTAACCAACACCCACCTCGCAAGATCAAACACCTAAACTGACCCTGACCTAACCCTCACCAGGATGCAATCCTACTAGAAGCTCACAACTCCTGGATACCTGTTTACTGCTCGGAGAACAGAGACATTAGGTGATAGGAAACGCCACCTTAATTTCAATCCTGCCTGTCCGGGTTTCGATCCAGGAATCCCCGATTGTTAGTCTAGAAGGAACACATACATGTTTCATATCTCTGTGTACTCACCTATTTCTACTTGCAGGACCGAGCAACAGTTTTTGAACGTTGACATTATAGCCGCCTGTTGTTTAAAGCAATGATTCCTGGTCATATCTCTGATTCTCGGTCATATCAACTTTTAAAATTATGAATGGAGTTTGCATCTACAACTGTGGGTTTTCGTAAGTTTGTTCTCACCTAGTTGTATTCACCTAGTTGTGTTTGCTAGGTTTGACCTTCAGATCTTTGGTCCCTCCTCTCAACCATCTCAATTGCTCAAGTAGTTTTTCCAGAAGTTATGTAACTCATAACTCTCAGCTCTGTTGGAAAACAGGCTGGGGTTGCATATTCAATGATTTGTCTCCCATAGGTTGAAAAAAAGGTTACTTCTTCTTTATAAAAGTTAGAAATGTACTTTGACTTTGTAGACTTTGAACTAGTAACTTGACTAGAGTCTAGTCGGCCTAGTCGGATAGGCCGTGTTTTTAATCCGGATGATCAGGCTGCGTTCGAGTTTGTCGAAACGGTTGCAATTACAGGGCACAGATCCCTCTCCTGTAGCAGCATCACTTTCGATAGATTCTCTGGATGATTGATGGATGGATGATTGGCAGTTCTCACGTTAACAAATTTAAAACAGTTTTTTGACAAACAAGAAACGCCACATTCCTTTGATGTTTAAAATTTTTATCTCTGTCAGTGTGTGTGTCTTGATTCCTATGTGTCTTGATTCCTGTGTGTCTTGATTCCGTGCGTGTCTTGATTCCTTGTGTGTCTTGATTCCGTGTATGTGTCTTGATTCCGTGTGTGTCTTGATTCCGTTTGAGTCTTGATTCCGTGTGTGTCTTGATTCCGTGTGTGTATTGATTCCGTGTGAGTCTTGATTCCGTGTGTGCATTGATTCCCTTTGAGTCTTGATTCCGTGTGTGTCTTGATTCCGTGTGTGTATTGATTCCGTGTGAGTCTTGATTCCGTGTGTGTATTGATTCCATGTGAGTCTTGATTCCGTGTGTGTCTTGATTCCGTGTGTGTCTTGATTCCGTTTGAGTCTTGATTCCGTTTGAGTCTTGATTCTGTGTGTGTCTTGATTCCGTTTGTGTCTTGATTCCCTTTGAGTCTTGATTCCGTGTGTGTCTTGATTCCGTGTGTGTATTGATTCCGTGTGAGTCTTGATTCCGTGTGTGTCTTGATTCCGTGTGTGTCTTGATTCCGTGTGTGTCTTGTTTCCGTTTGAGTCTTGATTCCGTTTGAGTCTTGATTCCGTGTGAGTCTTGATTCCGTGTGTGTATTGATTCCTTGTGAGTCTTGATTTCGTGTGTGTCTTGAGTGTGTGTGTGTCTTGATTCCGTGTGTGTCTTGATTCCGTGTGTGTCTTGATTCCGTGTGTGTCTTGAGTGTGTGTGTGTCTTGATTCCGTGTGTGTCTTGATTCCGTGTGTGTCTTGATTCCAAGTGTGTCTTGATTCCGTTTGAGTCTTGATTCCGTGTGAGTCTTGATTCCGTATGTGTCAGTGTCCGTCATAGTCTATGAGTGTCAGTGTCAGTGTCATTATCCCTGGGGTTTTGAGTCCAGGATGCCATTTGTGTCCCCTAAAATTGCCTCCCTTATCTCCACCTTGGGATCTTGTCAGGGTCCATGTGTGTCTTGATTCTATGTGTGTCTTGATTCCGTGTGTGTCTTGATTCCGTGTGTGTCTTGCGTCCGTGTGTGTCTTGAGTCCGTGTGTGTCTTGAGTGCGTCTGTGTCTTGATCCCGTGTGTGTCTTGAATCCGTCTGTGTCTTGATCCCGTGTGTGTCTTGAGTCCGTGTGTGTCTTGAGTCCGTGTGTGTCTTGAGTCCGTGTGTGTCTTGATCCCGTGTGTGTCTTGAGTCCGCATGTGTCTTGATCCTGTGTCTTGAGTCCGTGTTTCTTCTGAGGCCGTGTACGTCTTGATTGTCCGGGTGTCTTTGGGGTTTTGGGTCCAGGAAGCTATTTGTGTCGACCCAAATTGCCTCCCTTCTCCCCACCTGAAATCCAGGTGGATTGAATGACCTGCCCGAGGTCAGTGGATCCAGGTATCCATCCGTGGGCCCCCGGATTTCAACCCTTCCCCACATTCCATGGGGTCAGTCAATCAATCTTCGGCTATCCAGAGAATCTATCGAAACTGAAGTTCCTACAGGAGGGGACACACAGAGAAATCTGTGCCCTGTACTTGCAACCATTCCGACAGGCTCGAACGCAGGTCTATCCGGATTAAGAACATGTTCTATCCGACTAGGCCACGCTGGAGTTGCCTTTTGAATAAAATTTGGCACTTGTAATTATATCTCGTAGTAAGGTTTGTCAGTGTCTATTTATCAACATTTGCAATGATTGACGTGTGAAGTTGTGAGTTTGTGTTGACAGTTAGAAATACATGACAGCTTATTCGATGAGGTTGCAGTCCAGTGACGCAGTTTCATGAATGAATATTGGAGAATTTAGGCAAACTGACACGTGTGTGTGTGTGTGTGTGTGTGTGTGTGTGTGTGTGTGTGTGTGTGTGTGTGTGTGTGTGTGTGTGTGTGTGTGTGTGTTTAAAGGGATGCATTAATTAATATTTAGTGTGATGTGTGTCCAAATGAGTTTGTGATTCAAGCAATCCAATACCTAATATGTGCTAATTTAGGCCTCGTTTTGTATATAAATATATGTATGTTTTACTAGGGAATGAAAATCCGGTATGTTTTATTCCAAGTTTTTTTCAACAATAAATAGTACATATGCGAACGAAGGGTTTGGCTGGGTAAGTATAGCGTTGTGGCGGCCATTTTCTCTGGTGGGCAGGGGGCGGGGGGGGGAGGAGGGTTGTCTCTGGTGAGGGTAGTTATGTTTGGGCCTCGGTTGGGGGGTAGGATGTTGGTAGGGGGGCGGAGGGAGCAGCAGAGGGGGGTATGAGGGGTGGGGGGACTGAATGGAATGGGGTTGCCAGTTTAGTGATTAAGATATTAATTTGTGGAGATAGGTTATATATGGAAAGGTGTTCAGGAAGGAATAAGAAAAGTGTTTCGAACTGATGTAAGTATATGAGTTATAGTGATTCATGTTAGAAGGAAGATACGTGCTTAAAAAGGTGTAGAGATTTGTAGTTGACTTTATTTGGTTAATAATGTGTTAATTAACGGTAAAGGACCATTGGAGATAGATATTCAACAGCATATTGAGTGGACAAGTTTTAGTAGGCAGGAAGGCAGGCAGAAAGAGAGAATGGACTAATAAATAGGTATACATTTTTTTTCTCGGATGGTACACTTTAATAATCATAGGTACATATTTCAATGTGCGACATTCTTGCGCGCGCGCGCACACACACAAACACACACATAGAAATAGATCCCACCTGCTCATCATGGGCGACTTCAATCACGGAAAGATTGACTGGGAGAACAAGGAACCGCATGGAGGCGAGGATACGTGGAGAGCCAAACTATTGGAGGTAGTGACAAGCAACTTTTTAACCCAGCATGTCGGAGAACCCACAAGGATGAGAGGCAATGACGAACCAGCGAGACTCGACCTAGTCTTCACTCTGAACGACTCCGACATAAGAGAAATTGGTTTTGAGGACCCAGTAGGAATGAGCGACCACAGTGTACTGGTGTTTGAGTACTTGATTGAAGAAGGGTTATTGAACTCGAGGAGGGATACCGAAACCAAAAGGTTAGCATACCGAAAGGGAAACTATGAGGGGATAAGAAAATTCCTAACAGATATAGCATGGGAAACAGAGCTCAGGGGAAAGACGGCCCAAGATATGATGGATTACATCACGCAGAAGTGCAAGGACGCAGCAAACAAGTTTGTCCCAGTCCAAAAGGAAAACAGAGAAATGAAGATGAGAAACCCATGGTTTAATCAAAGATGTAGGCTAGCTAAGCAGCAAAGTAAAAGGGCATGGAGAAACTATAGGAATAACAGGACACTGGAGAGCAGAGAAAGATACCAGAATGCCAGGAATGAATATGTCAGGATGAGAAGAGAGGCAGAAAGACAATACGAAAATGACATCGCAAGCAAGGCAAAGACTCAGCCTAAATTGTTGCATAGCCACATTAGGAGAAAAACAACAGTAAAGGAACAGGTTATGAGATTAAGGATAGGGGCGGAAGGATTCACTACAAATGACAAGGAAGTGTGTGAGGAATTGAATAAGAAATTCCAGGAGGTCTTCACCTTAGAACAAGGAGAAATTCCAGAGGTAAGTGAGGGAATAGCTAACCAGGAACCACTGGAAGAGTTTGAGATTACCAGTGGGGAAGTAAGGAAGTGTTTACTAGAGTTGGACGTGACGAAGGCTATAGGCCCAGATGGAATCTCCCCTTGGGTTCTAAAGGAAGGAGCAAGAGAACTGAGCCTACCACTCTCCATAGTGTATAACAAATCACTGGCAACAGGGGAACTGCCAGATATTTGGAAAGCAGCTAACGTAGTCCCGATATACAAGAAAGGGGATAGACAGGAGGCACTGAACTACAGGCCAGTGTCCCTAACCTGCATACCATGCAAGCTGATGGAGAAGATTGTGCGAAAAAAACTAGTGGAGCATCTGGAGCGAAGGAACTTTGTAACACAGCATCAACATGGGTTCAGGGATGGCAGGTCCTGCCTCACAGGGTTACTTGAATTCTACGACCAGGCAACAAAAATAAGGCAAGAAAGAGAAGGGTGGGCAGACTGCATATTTTTGGATTGTCAGAAAGCCTTTGATACAGTACCACACAAGAGGCTAGTGCGAAAGTTGGAGATGCAGGCTGGAGTGAGAGGGAAGGTACTCCGGTGGATAGAGGAATACCTAAGCAACAGGAGACAACGAGTCTGTGTGAGGGGTGAGGCCTCAGATTGGCGAGACGTCACAAGTGGAGTCCCGCAGGGGTCAGTCCTTGGACCTATACTGTTTCTGGTATGTGTAAATGATCTCCCAGAGGGTATAGATTCGTTCCTCTCAATGTTTGCCGACGATGCAAAAATTATGAGGAGGATTGAAACAGAGGATGATAGTAGGAGGCTACAAGATGACCTGGATAGACTGAGTGAATGGTCCAACAAATGGCTGTTGAAGTTCAACCCGAGTAAATGCAAAGTAATGAAACTAGGCAGTGGAAACAGGAGGCCAGGCAGAGGATACAGAATAGGAGATGAAGTACTTAATGAAACAGACAGAGAGAAAGATCTAGGAGTTGATATCACACCAAACCTGTCTCCTGAAGCCCACATAAAGAGAATAACGTCTGCGGCATATGCGAGGCTGGCTAACATCAGAACGGCGTTCAGGAACCTGTGTAAGGAATCATTCAGAATCTTGTACACCACATATGTAAGACCAATCCTGGAGTATGCGGCCCCAGCATGGAGCCCGTACCTTGTCAAGCACAAGACGAAGCTGGAAAAAGTCCAAAGGTATGCTACTAGACTAGTCCCAGAACTAAGAGGCATGAGTTATGAGGAAAGGCTGCGGGAAATGCACCTCACGACGCTGGAAGACAGAAGAGTAAGGGGGGACATGATCACAACCTACAAAATCCTCAGGGGAATCGATCGGGTAAACAAGGATGAACTATTCAACACTGGTGGGACGCGAACAAGGGGACACAGGTGGAAGCTGAGTACCCAAATGAGCCACAGAGACGTTAGAAAGAACTTTTTCAGTGTCAGAGTAGTTAGTAAATGGAATGCAATAGGAAGTGATGTGGTGGAGGCTGACTCCATACACAGTTTCAAATGTAGATATGATAGAGCCCAATAGGCTCAGGAATCTGTACACCAGTTGATTGACGGTTGAGAGGCGGGACCAAAGAGCCAGAGCTCAACCCCCGCAAGCACAATTAGGTGAGTACAATTAGGTGAGTACACACACATACATATATACTAACATACATACAGTCTCGACAGTCAAATTGCAGAAACTGTCACAATTATGACAAGGATCACTCATATTGGATATATACACACAGAAAAATTCACGTCGATAAGTCACTCCAATTACACGTATCTACACACACAGACAACATATTTCAGTGAGTGTGGCCCATAGTATACATTAATATTCACACATGCCAGCCCATTCACTATTAATTGGTGTACATATTCATTCACTTACATGTTTATTTGTCTCTTTCTTATAAAATATTCACACAAACACTGAAAGGAATCTTTCAGAACATTATATGCCAAATATGTCAGACCCATCCTGAAGTATGCAGCTCCAGCATGGAGTCCATATCTAGTCAAGCATAAGACTAAACTGGAAAAGATTCAAAGGTTTGCCACCACACTAGTACCCGAGCTAAGAGGTATGAGCTACGAGGAGCGACTACGGGAATCAAACCTCACTTCGTTGGAAGACAGAAGAGTTAGGGGGCACATGATCACCACATTCAAGATTCTCAAGGGAATTGATAGGGTAGATAAAGACAGGCTATTTAACAGAAGGGGCACACGCACTAGGGGACACAAGTGGAAACTGAGTGCCCAAATGAGCCACAGAGTTATTAGAAAGAACCTTTTTAGTGTCAGAGTGGTTGACAAATGGAATGCATTAGGAAGTGATGTGGTGGAGGCTGACTCCATGCACAGTTTCAAGTGTAGATATGATAGAGCCCAATAGGCTCTAACCTGTACACCTGTTGATTGACGGTTGTGAGGCGGGACCAAAGAGCCAGAGCTCAACCCCCGCATGCACAATAAGGTGAGTACAATTAGTTGAGTACACACAAACTCATTGATAATTTTTTTCTGGAACACAACCCGACAAACCGTTAAACAACCAGGAACCTACTCACTGCTTCGTGAAGAAAATCGTTCAGTTAAGGATTGGTGCCTAGTCAATCCGCTCTTTCCGGCTAGCCAGGATATGAACCCAGGCGAAATCGCTTGAGAAGTGCGAGATGAGTGCCTTGCCACTGATCCACAGGGACTGCCCAAATATGAATGCCACCAACAGCACTAGCAGTTGGTGTTACCAGGCAGGTTACCCATCCAATTACTAACCAAATTGAAAGTTGCTTAACTTGGCTAATGGGACGAGAAGCAGTGTCCTTTAAGTGGTAGTATGGCCGTTGTTATTGTATACAAGTGGTAACCAATAACTTGTCAGTGAGTGAGTGATGATAATGGTAACTGCAGCGGAGGATACTCACACATACCAGCCAATTCTCCATTAATGATAATACTTATAGCAACTATTTAGTCAAACAAACCAACCAAAAGTGGACTATTGCACTAACATGGAAATGTTTGGATGCCATTGATCTCGCACAAATTGCTCATAAATGCACACGCTGGTATTTAAAGAACCTAAACAATCCTCTTCAAAGAACGAATGACTTCTCTTAGGCTTGGATTATGCTCTCTTAGGCTTCATTGACAGTACTTATAACTTCTTTGA
The DNA here is from genome assembly GCF_040958095.1 of Procambarus clarkii. NCBI lineage: Eukaryota > Metazoa > Arthropoda > Malacostraca > Decapoda > Cambaridae > Procambarus > Procambarus clarkii. The sequence goes on along the minus strand of NC_091174.1, from coordinate 34,938,812 downwards.
GTCGGGAGACAGGCAGTCTATATATATACATGTTAGGCTTATATAGTGGTCTCGAAAACCCCACCCCACAAGGTCAAACTAACCCTCACTCACCAGGATGCCAGTGGGTCACTAACTCCTGGATACCTATTTATTGCTAGGTGAACAGATTCATTAGGTGTTAGGAAACGCTACGAACAATTACAGCCATGCTCGACCGCGATTCGAACCCTGGAATCCCATATTGTGAGTCGAGAAGGAACACATCATTCATGTTACATATTTATGTGAACTCACCTATTTATGTCAGGAGGATCGAGAATTAATCTTAGGGTCTGCCTTTTGTCCGCCTGCCTTTGAGTCTGCCTTTCTGTCTGTCGGTTGTTTATAGCAATAACTCATGGCCTATTTCCTAACCTAACCGAGCCTAACCTATACCCTACCCTAACCTATAACCTACCACAATCTATAGCCAAACCTATTAACTAACCAAACCTAATCTAAACCTAACCTAACCTACACCTAAACCTAACCTAACCTAACCAAAATAACCTAATGTAACCAAACCAAACATAACCTAACTTAACCTAAACTAACCTAACCAAAACTAACCTAACCTAACCTAACCTAACCTAACTAACCTAACCTAACCTAACCTAACCTAACCAAACCTAACCTAACTATTCTAACCTAACCTAATCTAACCTAACCTAACTAACCTAACCTAACCTAACTAGCCTAACCAAACTTAACCTAACCTAACCTAACTAACCTAACCTAACTAACCTAACCTAACTAACCTAACTAACCTAACCAAACTTTAACCTAACCTAACCTATCCTAACCTAACCTAACCAACACCCACCTCGCAAGATCAAACACCTAAACTGACCCTGACCTAACCCTCACCAGGATGCAATCCTACTAGAAGCTCACAACTCCTGGATACCTGTTTACTGCTCGGAGAACAGAGACATTAGGTGATAGGAAACGCCACCTTAATTTCAATCCTGCCTGTCCGGGTTTCGATCCAGGAATCCCCGATTGTTAGTCTAGAAGGAACACATACATGTTTCATATCTCTGTGTACTCACCTATTTCTACTTGCAGGACCGAGCAACAGTTTTTGAACGTTGACATTATAGCCGCCTGTTGTTTAAAGCAATGATTCCTGGTCATATCTCTGATTCTCGGTCATATCAACTTTTAAAATTATGAATGGAGTTTGCATCTACAACTGTGGGTTTTCGTAAGTTTGTTCTCACCTAGTTGTATTCACCTAGTTGTGTTTGCTAGGTTTGACCTTCAGATCTTTGGTCCCTCCTCTCAACCATCTCAATTGCTCAAGTAGTTTTTCCAGAAGTTATGTAACTCATAACTCTCAGCTCTGTTGGAAAACAGGCTGGGGTTGCATATTCAATGATTTGTCTCCCATAGGTTGAAAAAAAGGTTACTTCTTCTTTATAAAAGTTAGAAATGTACTTTGACTTTGTAGACTTTGAACTAGTAACTTGACTAGAGTCTAGTCGGCCTAGTCGGATAGGCCGTTTTTAATCCGGATGATCAGGCTGCGTTCGAGTTTGTCGAAACGGTTGCAATTACAGGGCACAGATCCCTCTCCTGTAGCAGCATCACTTTCGATAGATTCTCTGGATGATTGATGGATGGATGATTGGCAGTTCTCACGTTAACAAATTTAAAACAGTTTTTTGACAAACAAGAAACGCCACATTCCTTTGATGTTTAAAATTTTTATCTCTGTCAGTGTGTGTGTCTTGATTCCTATGTGTTGATTCCTGTGTGTCTTGATTCCGTGCGTGTCTTGATTCCTTGTGTGTCTTGATTCCGTGTATGTGTCTTGATTCCGTGTGTGTCTTGATTCCGTTTGAGTCTTGATTCCGTGTGTGTCTTGATTCCGTGTGTGTATTGATTCCGTGTGAGTCTTGATTCCGTGTGTGCATTGATTCCTTTGAGTCTTGATTCCGTGTGTGTCTTGATTCCGTGTGTGTATTGATTCCGTGTGAGTCTTGATTCCGTGTGTGTATTGATTCCATGTGAGTCTTGATTCCGTGTGTGTCTTGATTCCGTGTGTGTCTTGATTCCGTTTGAGTCTTGATTCCGTTTGAGTCTTGATTCTGTGTGTGTCTTGATTCCGTTTGAGTCTTGATTCCGTTTGAGTCTTGATTCCGTGTGTGTCTTGATTCCGTGTGTGTATTGATTCCGTGTGAGTCTTGATTCCGTGTGTGTCTTGATTCCGTGTGTGTCTTGATTCCGTGTGTGTCTTGTTTCCGTTTGAGTCTTGATTCCGTTTGAGTCTTGATTCCGTGTGAGTCTTGATTCCGTGTGTGTATTGATTCCTTGTGAGTCTTGATTTCGTGTGTGTCTTGAGTGTGTGTGTGTCTTGATTCCGTGTGTGTCTTGATTCCGTGTGTGTCTTGATTCCGTGTGTGTCTTGAGTGTGTGTGTGTCTTGATTCCGTGTGTGTCTTGATTCCGTGTGTGTCTTGATTCCAAGTGTGTCTTGATTCCGTTTGAGTCTTGATTCCGTGTGAGTCTTGATTCCGTATGTGTCAGTGTCCGTCATAGTCTATGAGTGTCAGTGTCAGTGTCATTATCCCTGGGGTTTTGAGTCCAGGATGCCATTTGTGTCCCCTCAAATTGCCTCCCTTATCTCCACCTTGGGATCTTGTCAGGGTCCATGTGTGTCTTGATTCTATGTGTGTCTTGATTCCGTGTGTGTCTTGATTCCGTGTGTGTCTTGAGTCCGTGTGTGTCTTGAGTCCGTGTGTGTCTTGAGTGCGTCTGTGTCTTGATCCCGTGTGTGTCTTGAATCCGTCTGTGTCTTGATCCCGTGTGTGTCTTGAGTCCGTGTGTGTCTTGAGTCCGTGTGTGTCTTGAGTCCGTGTGTGTCTTGATCCCGTGTGTGTCTTGAGTCCGCATGTGTCTTGATCCTGTGTCTTGAGTCCGTGTTTCTTCTGAGGCCGTGTACGTCTTGATTGTCCGGGTGTCTTTGGGGTTTTGGGTCCAGGAAGCTATTTGTGTCGACCCAAATTGCCTCCCTTCTCCCCACCTGAAATCCAGGTGGATTGAATGACCTGCCCGAGGTCAGTGGATCCAGGTATCCATCCGTGGGCCCCCGGATTTCAACCCTTCCCCACATTCCATGGGGTCAGTCAATCAATCTTCGGCTATCCAGAGAATCTATCGAAACTGAAGTTCCTACAGGAGGGGACACACAGAGAAATCTGTGCCCTGTACTTGCAACCATTCCGACAGGCTCGAACGCAGGTCTATCCGGATTAAGAACATGTTCTATCCGACTAGGCCACGCTGGAGTTGCCTTTTGAATAAAATTTGGCACTTGTAATTATATCTCGTAGTAAGGTTTGTCAGTGTCTATTTATCAACATTTGCAATGATTGACGTGTGAAGTTGTGAGTTTGTGTTGACAGTTAGAAATACATGACAGCTTATTCGATGAGGTTGCAGTCCAGTGACGCAGTTTCATGAATGAATATTGGAGAATTTAGGCAAACTGACACGTGTGTGTGTGTGTGTGTGTGTGTGTGTGTGTGTGTGTGTGTGTGTGTGTGTGTGTGTGTGTGTGTGTGTGTTTAAAGGGATGCATTAATTAATATTTAGTGTGATGTGTGTCCAAATGAGTTTGTGATTCAAGCAATCCAATACCTAATATGTGCTAATTTAGGCCTCGTTTTGTATATAAATATATGTATGTTTTACTAGGGAATGAAAATCCGGTATGTTTTATTCCAAGTTTTTTTCAACAATAAATAGTACATATGCGAACGAAGGGTTTGGCTGGGTAAGTATAGCGTTGTGGCGGCCATTTTCTCTGGTGGGCAGGGGGCGGGGGGGGGAGGAGGGTTGTCTCTGGTGAGGGTAGTTATGTTTGGGCCTCGGTTGGGGGGTAGGTGTTGGTAGGGGGGCGGAGGGAGCAGCAGAGGGGGGTATGAGGGGGGGGGGACTGAATGGCATGGGGTTGCCAGTTTAGTGATTAAGATATTAATTTGTGGAGATAGGTTATATATGGAAAGGTGTTCAGGAAGGAATAAGAAAAGTGTTTCGAACTGATGTAAGTATATGAGTTATAGTGATTCATGTTAGAAGGAAGATACGTGCTTAAAAAGGTGTAGAGATTTGTAGTTGACTTTATTTGGTTAATAATGTGTTAATTAACGGTAAAGGACCATTGGAGATAGATATTCAACAGCATATTGAGTGGACAAGTTTTAGTAGGCAGGAAGGCAGGCAGAAAGAGAGAATGGACTAATAAATAGGTATACATTTTTTTTCTCGGATGGTACACTTTAATAATCATAGGTACATATTTCAATGTGCGACATTCTTGCGCGCGCGCGCACACACACAAACACACACATAGAAATAGATCCCACCTGCTCATCATGGGCGACTTCAATCACGGAAAGATTGACTGGGAGAACAAGGAACCGCATGGAGGCGAGGATACGTGGAGAGCCAAACTATTGGAGGTAGTGACAAGCAACTTTTTAACCCAGCATGTCGGAGAACCCACAAGGATGAGAGGCAATGACGAACCAGCGAGACTCGACCTAGTCTTCACTCTGAACGACTCCGACATAAGAGAAATTGGTTTTGAGGACCCAGTAGGAATGAGCGACCACAGTGTACTGGTGTTTGAGTACTTGATTGAAGAAGGGTTATTGAACTCGAGGAGGGATACCGAAACCAAAAGGTTAGCATACCGAAAGGGAAACTATGAGGGGATAAGAAAATTCCTAACAGATATAGCATGGGAAACAGAGCTCAGGGGAAAGACGGCCCAAGATATGATGGATTACATCACGCAGAAGTGCAAGGACGCAGCAAACAAGTTTGTCCCAGTCCAAAAGGAAAACAGAGAAATGAAGATGAGAAACCCATGGTTTAATCAAAGATGTAGGCTAGCTAAGCAGCAAAGTAAAAGGGCATGGAGAAACTATAGGAATAACAGGACACTGGAGAGCAGAGAAAGATACCAGAATGCCAGGAATGAATATGTCAGGATGAGAAGAGAGGCAGAAAGACAATACGAAAATGACATCGCAAGCAAGGCAAAGACTCAGCCTAAATTGTTGCATAGCCACATTAGGAGAAAAACAACAGTAAAGGAACAGGTTATGAGATTAAGGATAGGGGCGGAAGGATTCACTACAAATGACAAGGAAGTGTGTGAGGAATTGAATAAGAAATTCCAGGAGGTCTTCACCTTAGAACAAGGAGAAATTCCAGAGGTAAGTGAGGGAATAGCTAACCAGGAACCACTGGAAGAGTTTGAGATTACCAGTGGGGAAGTAAGGAAGTGTTTACTAGAGTTGGACGTGACGAAGGCTATAGGCCCAGATGGAATCTCCCCTTGGGTTCTAAAGGAAGGAGCAAGAGAACTGAGCCTACCACTCTCCATAGTGTATAACAAATCACTGGCAACAGGGGAACTGCCAGATATTTGGAAAGCAGCTAACGTAGTCCCGATATACAAGAAAGGGGATAGACAGGAGGCACTGAACTACAGGCCAGTGTCCCTAACCTGCATACCATGCAAGCTGATGGAGAAGATTGTGCGAAAAAAACTAGTGGAGCATCTGGAGCGAAGGAACTTTGTAACACAGCATCAACATGGGTTCAGGGATGGCAGGTCCTGCCTCACAGGGTTACTTGAATTCTACGACCAGGCAACAAAAATAAGGCAAGAAAGAGAAGGGTGGGCAGACTGCATATTTTTGGATTGTCAGAAAGCCTTTGATACAGTACCACACAAGAGGCTAGTGCGAAAGTTGGAGATGCAGGCTGGAGTGAGAGGGAAGGTACTCCGGTGGATAGAGGAATACCTAAGCAACAGGAGACAACGAGTCTGTGTGAGGGGTGAGGCCTCAGATTGGCGAGACGTCACAAGTGGAGTCCCGCAGGGGTCAGTCCTTGGACCTATACTGTTTCTGGTATGTGTAAATGATCTCCCAGAGGGTATAGATTCGTTCCTCTCAATGTTTGCCGACGATGCAAAAATTATGAGGAGGATTGAAACAGAGGATGATAGTAGGAGGCTACAAGATGACCTGGATAGACTGAGTGAATGGTCCAACAAATGGCTGTTGAAGTTCAACCCGAGTAAATGCAAAGTAATGAAACTAGGCAGTGGAAACAGGAGGCCAGGCAGAGGATACAGAATAGGAGATGAAGTACTTAATGAAACAGACAGAGAGAAAGATCTAGGAGTTGATATCACACCAAACCTGTCTCCTGAAGCCCACATAAAGAGAATAACGTCTGCGGCATATGCGAGGCTGGCTAACATCAGAACGGCGTTCAGGAACCTGTGTAAGGAATCATTCAGAATCTTGTACACCACATATGTAAGACCAATCCTGGAGTATGCGGCCCCAGCATGGAGCCCGTACCTTGTCAAGCACAAGACGAAGCTGGAAAAAGTCCAAAGGTATGCTACTAGACTAGTCCCAGAACTAAGAGGCATGAGTTATGAGGAAAGGCTGCGGGAAATGCACCTCACGACGCTGGAAGACAGAAGAGTAAGGGGGGACATGATCACAACCTACAAAATCCTCAGGGGAATCGATCGGGTAAACAAGGATGAACTATTCAACACTGGTGGGACGCGAACAAGGGGACACAGGTGGAAGCTGAGTACCCAAATGAGCCACAGAGACGTTAGAAAGAACTTTTTCAGTGTCAGAGTAGTTAGTAAATGGAATGCAATAGGAAGTGATGTGGTGGAGGCTGACTCCATACACAGTTTCAAATGTAGATATGATAGAGCCCAATAGGCTCAGGAATCTGTACACCAGTTGATTGACGGTTGAGAGGCGGGACCAAAGAGCCAGAGCTCAACCCCCGCAAGCACAATTAGGTGAGTACAATTAGGTGAGTACACACACATACATATATACTAACATACATACAGTCTCGACAGTCAAATTGCAGAAACTGTCACAATTATGACAAGGATCACTCATATTGGATATATACACACAGAAAAATTCACGTCGATAAGTCACTCCAATTACACGTATCTACACACACAGACAACATATTTCAGTGAGTGTGGCCCATAGTATACATTAATATTCACACATGCCAGCCCATTCACTATTAATTGGTGTACATATTCATTCACTTACATGTTTATTTGTCTCTTTCTTATAAAATATTCACACAAACACTGAAAGGAATCTTTCAGAACATTATATGCCAAATATGTCAGACCCATCCTGAAGTATGCAGCTCCAGCATGGAGTCCATATCTAGTCAAGCATAAGACTAAACTGGAAAAGATTCAAAGGTTTGCCACCACACTAGTACCCGAGCTAAGAGGTATGAGCTACGAGGAGCGACTACGGGAATCAAACCTCACTTCGTTGGAAGACAGAAGAGTTAGGGGGCACATGATCACCACATTCAAGATTCTCAAGGGAATTGATAGGGTAGATAAAGACAGGCTATTTAACAGAAGGGGCACACGCACTAGGGGACACAAGTGGAAACTGAGTGCCCAAATGAGCCACAGAGTTATTAGAAAGAACCTTTTTAGTGTCAGAGTGGTTGACAAATGGAATGCATTAGGAAGTGATGTGGTGGAGGCTGACTCCATGCACAGTTTCAAGTGTAGATATGATAGAGCCCAATAGGCTCTAACCTGTACACCTGTTGATTGACGGTTGTGAGGCGGGACCAAAGAGCCAGAGCTCAACCCCCGCATGCACAATAAGGTGAGTACAATTAGTTGAGTACACACAAACTCATTGATAATTTTTTTCTGGAACACAACCCGACAAACCGTTAAACAACCAGGAACCTACTCACTGCTTCGTGAAGAAAATCGTTCAGTTAAGGATTGGTGCCTAGTCAATCCGCTCTTTCCGGCTAGCCAGGATATGAACCCAGGCGAAATCGCTTGAGAAGTGCGAGATGAGTGCCTTGCCACTGATCCACAGGGACTGCCCAAATATGAATGCCACCAACAGCACTAGCAGTTGGTGTTACCAGGCAGGTTACCCATCCAATTACTAACCAAATTGAAAGTTGCTTAACTTGGCTAATGGGACGAGAAGCAGTGTCCTTTAAGTGGTAGTATGGCCGTTGTTATTGTATACAAGTGGTAACCAATAACTTGTCAGTGAGTGAGTGATGATAATGGTAACTGCAGCGGAGGATACTCACACATACCAGCCAATTCTCCATTAATGATAATACTTATAGCAACTATTTAGTCAAACAAACCAACCAAAAGTGGACTATTGCACTAACATGGAAATGTTTGGATGCCATTGATCTCGCACAAATTGCTCATAAATGCCACACGCTGGTATTTAAAGAACCTAAACAATCCTCTTCAAAGAACGAATGACTTCTCTTAGGCCTTGGATTATGCTCTCTTAGGCTTCATTGACAGTACTTATAACTTCTTTGAGTCGGGAGACAGGCAGTCTATATATATACATGTTAGGCTTATATAGTGGTCTCGAAAACCCCACCCCACAAGGTCAAACTAACCCTCACTCACCAGGATGCCAGTGGGTCACTAACTCCTGGATACCTATTTATTGCTAGGTGAACAGATTCATTAGGTGTTAGGAAACGCTACGAACAATTACAGCCATGCCGACCGCGATTCGAACCCTGGAATCCCATATTGTGAGTCGAGAAGGAACACATCATTCATGTTACATATTTATGTGAACTCACCTATTTATGTCAGGAGGATCGAGCATTAATCTTAGGTCTGCCTTTTGTCCGCCTGCCTTTGAGTCTGCCTTTCTGTCTGTCGGTTGTTTATAGCAATAACTCATGGCCTATTTCCTAACCTAACCGAGCCTAACCTATACCCTACCCTAACCTATAACCTACCACAATCTATAGCCAAACCTATTAACTAACCAAACCTAATCTAAACCTAACCTAACCTACACCTAAACCTAACCTAACCTAACCAAAATAACCTAATGTAACCAAACCAAACATAACCTAACTTAACCTAAACTAACCTAACCAAAAACTAACCTAACTAACCTAACCTAACCTAACTAACCTAACCTAACCTAACCAAACCTAACCTAACTATTCTAACCTAACCTAACTAACCTAACCTAACTAACCTAACCTAACCTAACTAGCCTAACCAAACTTAACCTAACCTAACCTAACTAACCTAACCTAACTAACCCTAACTAACCTAACTAACCTAACCAAACTTAACCTAACCTAACCTATCCTAACCTAACCTAACCAACACCCACCTCGCAAGATCAAACACCTAAACTGACCCTGACCTAACCCTCACCAGGATGCAATCCTACTAGAAGCTCACAACTCCTGGATACCTGTTTACTGCTCGGAGAACAGAGACATTAGGTGATAGGAAACGCCACCTTAATTTCAATCCTGCCTGTCCGGGTTTCGATCCAGGAATCCCCGATTGTTAGTCTAGAAGGAACACATACATGTTTCATATCTCTGTGTACTCACCTATTTCTACTTGCAGGACCGAGCAACAGTTTTTGAACGTTGACATTATAGCCGCCTGTTGTTTAAAGCAATGATTCCTGGTCATATCTCTGATTCTCGGTCATATCAACTTTTAAAATTATGAATGGAGTTTGCATCTACAACTGTGGGTTTTCGTAAGTTTGTTCTCACCTAGTTGTATTCACCTAGTTGTGTTTGCTAGGTTTGACCTTCAGATCTTTGGTCCACCTCTCAACCATCTCAATTGCTCAAGTAGTTTTTCCAGAAGTTATGTAACTCATAACTCTCAGCTCTGTTGGAAAACAGGCTGGGGTTGCATATTCAATGATTTGTCTCCCATAGGTTGAAAAAAAGGTTACTTCTTCTTTATAAAAGTTAGAAATGTACTTTGACTTTGTAGACTTTGAACTAGTAACTTGACTAGAGTCTAGTCGGCCTAGTCGGATAGGCCGTGTTTTAATCCGGATGATCAGGCTGCGTTCGAGTTTGTCGAAACGGTTGCAATTACAGGGCACAGATCCCTCTCCAGTAGCAGCATCACTTTCGATAGATTCTCTGGATGATTGATGATGATTGGCAGTTCTCACGTTAACAAATTTAAAACAGTTTTTTGACAAACAAGAAACGCCACATTCCTTTGATGTTTAAAATTTTTATCTCTGTCAGTGTGTGTGTCTTGATTCCGTGTGTGTCTTGATCCGTGTGTGTCTTGATTCCGTGTGTGTCTTGATTCCGTTTGAGTCTTGATTCCGTGTGTGTCTTGATTCCGTGTGTGTATTGATTCCGTGTGAGTCTTGATTCCGTGTGTGTATTGATTCCATGTGAGTCTTGATTCCGTGTGTGTCTTGATTCCGTGTGTGTCTTGATTCCGTTGAGTCTTGATTCCGTTTGAGTCTTGATTCTGTGTGTGTCTTGATTCCGTTTGAGTCTTGATTCCGTTTGAGTCTTGATTCCGTGTGTGTCTTGATTCCGTGTGTGTATTGATTCCGTGTGAGTCTTGATTCCGTGTGTGTCTTGATTCCGTGTGTGTCTTGATTCCGTGTGTGTCTTGTTTCCGTTTGAGTCTTGATTCCGTTTGAGTCTTGATTCCGTGTGAGTCTTGATTCCGTGTGTGTATTGATTCCTTGTGAGTCTTGATTTCGTGTGTGTCTTGAGTGTGTGTGTCTTGATTCCGTGTGTGTCTTGATTCCGTGTGTGTCTTGATTCCGTGTGTGTCTTGATTCCGTGTGTGTCTTGAGTGTGTGTGTGTCTTGATTCCGTGTGTGTCTTGATTCCGTGTGTGTCTTGATTCCAGTGTGTCTTGATTCCGTTTGAGTCTTGATTCCGTGTGAGTCTTGATTCCGTATGTGTCAGTGTCCGTCATAGTCTATGAGTGTCAGTGTCAGTGTCATTATCCCTGGGGTTTTGAGTCCAGGATGCCATTTGTGTCCCCTCAAATTGCCTCCCTTATCTCCACCTTGGGATCTTGTCAGGGTCCATGTGTGTCTTGATTCTATGTGTGTCTT